>NW_027639659.1:0-1000 GCF_949606895.1 Notothenia rossii
TTTTCCTGCTGGAGCCCGCCCCTTAAAGGTGGGGGGCGCGGAGCGGCCATAGAGCCCATAGAGTTAAAGGTGGTGGACTATAACCTGTAAAACCCATAGATTCAGGAGGTCCCCTAGTGGCCGTTAGCTGTAAAAATCCATAGATTAGCCGCACCGTTATATAAGCTGCAGGGTCGAAAAATGGGGAAAAAGGCGCGGCTTATAGTCCGAAAATTACGGTAGATATTGATTTAATACTGATATTGTGATTTGTCTTAGATTTTGGATATGGTATTATTGAATATGGCCTAAATGTCAGGGTTGGGGATAAGGTTGTGTTTCTCTGGTTTTAAAGGCTCCATCATTATGAATTGATGTCATTTTATTTTCCTACCAGACTTGTTATTCTCTTCTTTTAGTCACCATTACCGACTTAGTCATTATATCCACATTACTGGTGATTATTTATGAACAATCTTAGTATGTCGCCAAACACAGAGACCGCAGTTTGACCACAGATCGAAAGAATCTTATGCTCATCCGGTGCTGTTCTCCAGCTCATCTCTGTGTTATAGAAGTGAAATGAAGTGTAGAGGTGCCGTGTTAAAGACATCTTGAGTCTGCAGGAGTGTATTTAAAGATAGACGCTCTGATGAGAAGCTGCTCTGCAGAGTTGACGGCTATTTTGGTTTTCTGTGGTTGTGATAGCAAAGGTACTTGGAAGCTTTTCTCTGGAGGTGTGATGGACATGTCTGCAGATAAACAGACGCTAAAACTAAAAGGCTATCAGGTTTTATTTAAATGTCATGACACTCAAATGGCAAACCTTCCTTAGCATCACATTTCCATAACAAAATGCTGGATTTAAAAGAGGCTGGACTTCAGCTTATCTCTAGAAAACAACAAGCTAAAATAGTATTACCATTTATTTCTTCTCAATGCAGTTCCTGAGAGTTTAACGACACGAATAAGACACTAACGCTTGAAAAAGACGATTTTGGAAGCATGTTATTAGTCACTC
>NW_027639658.1:0-39722 GCF_949606895.1 Notothenia rossii
TTGCAACTATACAGAGCTTTAGCAATACTGTATGTAATTATGGAAATGCTAATAAAGTTATTGAATTGAATTGAATCCTCTCCTGTTGAGCCGGACTGAGAGGCTCAGATAACTACAGCTCAGTGAGGTAAAGGACTCTCTGAATGTTTAGATAATTCACTTTAGTCTGAGTTAGCTCAGTGGTACACCTTTATCTATTTAATATAGTTATAAAAAAATAACAGAATAGATAATAACCGGTATGAAATCATTCCAATCTATACTATAGGACAGTAAATAAAATACAGTTTAAAAGGGGAGTGATTAGCTAAATATGCATGAATATAATAATAAAGATGTTAACTAGGTAACATAAGATAAGATAGACTTTAAAATGGTTGTGTACTGCTTCACAGGAGGGGGAGAGAGGGGAGAGAGAGGAGAGGCTCTGAGACAGGAAGTAGAGGTCCTGTATTCTCACCACTATTAATGAACAACAGAAATAAAATAAACAAGTTACATTTTTATTGGCTGTGGTCATATTTCAAGGATTCTTTGATTATTTAATTGTATAAAGATCTTTTTCATATTGGCGCCAGCTAAAATATTGCCTGGGGCAGCAATAGGTAAGGGTCTATTGATCAATTAACAGCCTAATGTTTGTGTCATTGATTTCAAAGCACAAAGAGAAAATCCTACGTACCATTATTCTTCAATGTTTTCATTTTATTATTATTATCACTCACGTTTCATAATATGATAATCTAATACAAATAATTGAAGCGTACTCAATCCTATTCAATAATTGTATGATCTGAGGCTTTCATGAAGCATATAAAATGCCCAAACACCTAAAGTGAGTGCGCTGATCTTCGGATCGGGGGGGGACTCGTTCAAATCCCGCAGCAGTCAGCATTCCGCTATGTCGTTGGGCAAGACAACCCAAATTGCTCCTGTGTGGGGATTGCCCACAGTATTGAAAGTATGTAAGTGGCTTTGCGTTAAAGCGTCGAACAAGTGACATGTAATGTAATATACTGTAGGTATATCAACATTTCCCTCAGATACGCACGGCAGACTTACCTTAAGGTCTCTGTGGAAGTGTCCCTTGCAGTGAATATATTCGACTCCACTGACTATTTGCTGAGCAATGGTTACACTTTCTTGTCTTCTCTTGGAGTCTTGCAGAGACTGAGTGTTCTTCTCTTTGATCCACTTTGTGAGTGTTTTTGTTTTGCATAACTCCATCTGAATATAGAGATACTTTGCTGATGGATCCTCTATAGACCTAAGAAAAGAGAGACGAGAAACATGATAATATTACTATTCTTTTAATGAAGTCACTTCTTCTCGGTATGTTTGAATCAAAGCTTGATAGTCCCTGTGAATGGCTAGAAAGTCTTTGCAGCTCTGACCAGTGGACATACAGCGGTTAAGGCTCACCCATCTCCAAGTTACATTACATGTTACTTGTTAGACGCTTTTATCCAAAGCAACTAACATACTCAATACTGTGGACAATCCCCACAGGAGCAATTTGGGATGAAGTGTCTCAGGGACACAACGACATGCTGACTGCAGTGGGGTTTGAAGCTGTGCTCCCCTGATCCCAACACCAACGCACTAGTCCACTGCGCCACAGCCTTCCTTAGAAGTTGAGAGCCATGTGCAGCTAATAGTGGGGCCTTGAATCAAAGATATGCTCTGCATGCTGTCTATTAGACCCTCCAGAAAAACGCGGGCAAAAATCCTTGATTATGCGGGCTAAATTCCTTGATTATGCGATTAAACATGCAGGGTTTTTATGTGATTTTATGCGGTGAAATTGCGGGAAGTTGCGAAATATGCGGAAAGTTGCGAAATATGCGGGAAAAAATAATAACTATTTTTTTTTATATTGGGCTGTCTTATTTATTCTCTCTCACACACAACCTGCCACTAACGTTAAACCCTTTTACTATTCAATTAAAGAAATTCAATGTTTATTTATTGTAAAAGCAATTGGGCTACCACACACACGCGCACACACACACACACACACACACACACACACACACACACACACACACACACACACACACACACACACACACACACACACACACACACACACACACACACACACACACACACACACACACACACACACACACACACACACACACACACACACACACACACACACACACACACACACACACACACACACACACACACACACACACACACACACACACACACACACACACACACACACACACACACACACACACACACACACACACACACACACACACAGACGTTCGGGACGAATCCCGATGGGCCGGTACTGAAGTGGGCCGGTCGGACGATGTGGGCCGGCCGGTAACCGGAAGGGCTCGACATTAAATGGCCCGCTGGCCCGGAAGCACTATTTAGACACCCCGGGCCAGCATAACGTACTTTGCCCGCTCGGGCCACTAAAAATATCTTTTAAAAAATGGTCCTGTGGTATTGGTATTTTGACTAGCAATTTAGTTAAATTGTTTCGTTTATCAACGCTACAACATAGCGTTTTGTGAGTCGGTTGTCGTTGTTGGGTGAAAAGCAAACAGCTGTTTGCTGCGGAGCGCAGCGCGAGCAGGCTCCCCTGAGCGCGCTCCTTCACTACAGACTATTGCGCCACCTAACCATTCGCCAAAAATGTTTTTAATACCAGCGGTAACCGGCCAAGCGCCGGGTAAAAAACAATCATCAAATAAAAGAAAGTAACCGGAGGAGTTAAAGGAGAGTGACAGGGAGCATGAGAAGAAGAGCGAGAGAAAGTTTCGGCCAGCTTAATCGATGGAGTTGGCTTCTAGTGGTGCGGTGACGCGTCCTAAAACCCTTTAATAATCTATCGAATAGATTTATGATTCGAAAATTATAAAAGTAGGGTAGACATGTGGAGATTATCCGGCTGAACAAAACGTGCATTTATCAAACAGGTTTGTTTTCCACAGACCTAATTTCCAGCTATTTTCCAAAACCCTGTGGAGAAATCCCATTGCTTTTTGTCGAGGGAACCAGCAGCTTACTTCCTGGTTTTAGGACGCGTCACTGCACCTCTCAATATGATGCCAATATAAACAAGGTCTTTTGTCGGCTCTGTACATCAATGCCGACCTATGCTGTAAGTGAAGAGTAGACAATATAAAGGTATTGGCTTTAGGGAAATGTCCCAGCAGTTTAGGATAATGAAGGTTCTAATCTAATCAATTACATAGCCATTACATTTCTAACTCCTAATGACAGGAAGGCAGAAAGCGCTTTATACAAATAATAATACTCATAATAATAGCAGACATTTTTTAACAATGACCACAATATCATTATTTTAATAAACCAAATATGAACAATTGAGGAAATTTAGGAAGAACTGATGATTCAAGTAGTAATGTAGTTAGTGCATAAATTACTTTTGCAACAAATGTGTTGTTCCAGAGGGCCAGTGGCATTTTACCCTTAATGTCTACCTCTGCGGTAAGTCACACCCCCACCCCCCCCCCGCCGACAATTTACTAGCGGTATTTACTTGCGGTACCGCGGTGGGCCGGCGGTACCGAAGTGGGCCAGTCGAGAGTCCCGGGCTGATTTGTAGTCCCAGTCCGCCCCTGCCCCCCCCCCCCCCCCCACACACACACACACTTCTCCGCCTCATTCTGTTTTCATTTAGTCGTTCGTTATCTGCAGCTTCAATCTTTTAGGCTACTCACTTCGTTTCTTGTAGCCCTCGAAAGGGTTTTGGAGGTTGATGCCTCGGTGAACGTGCGTTGTTTGGCTTTCTTGTCCGCAGCAGCAGAAAGCCTTTTCGAATGTTTGAATGAATCAAAGTGGGTCGTCACCGTAGATTTTCTCTTATGCTCCAACACACAGTTGCACGGGGTGCAGAATAGTTTCCCCCCACTTTTTGCCCGGTCTTTAGTTGAAATGTTCGTCGGTAAATGAGATGGATTAGATTTTTTCATCTTGGTGTTTTCTCTATCGTGCTCCACACGTTCACTCTATACAGTGTTGTTTACATTCTGTGATGCGCGAGCTGATGACGTCAAGTCAAGACGAGTTAACTTTTTTTTTTCTCAACTTTGTGTGGAAAAATGCGGGGATTATGCGGCCTTTTGATAAATATGCGGCCTTTTAAAAATCTGCGCCATTTAGCTGATTATGCGGTAAATTCTGCAATCGCCGAATCGCGTTTTTCTGGAGGGTCTAGTAGTCTATAGCCTGATTAGGGTTACTGTATGGGACTTACTGGGAAGAGCTGAAACTGCTAGCTGAGTTTCCAGCTGTAATGTGACCTTGGTATCTTGAATCCTCCATCCAAAATGTGTAGTATCTGACGATGTTACAGTGGAGAAGGTCTGACAATGTCCCCACCTCTCGAAGAGCTTTCCTGATCCAAAAGAGAAAAACAATGGGATCAGTAAACAAAGTATTTGCACACATACTGCATAATGCACAGTTGATCTGCACTACTGCATACTTACTCGTTACTGCGGACAATCTTTACAGCAAAGCACTTGTTCAGCAGTTTGTGTCTTGCTGCGTAAACCCATCCATAGGCTCCACTTCCAAGACACTCAGTGACATCAAATTCTGAAGTAAACCTGTCGAGTTCAACACTTTTGTTCAGGCAAAAGGGTTCTTGATTGTACAACAATTGTTGGGAGAGGTTGTTGGTTATTTTCCTACCTTGAAAGGGTGGATGCCTGATTTTCAGTATTTCCTATGATCTTGTCTTTGACAGGATGCTTAGAGGACAAAATAAAATAGAGTCAACATTCCCTGCTCTCATTGTTGTATACTATTTAATAATAATACTATTATTATGTTGCCCTCTACACATATAAAGTAAGCAGCTTTCACAGTTTTTCACAGATTCTGACAGAGGTGGGAGAAGTACTCTTATCTTGTACCTAAGTAAAAGTAGAAGTACTAGAGTGTAGGAATACTCTGTTACAAGTAAAAGTCCTGCATTCAAAATGTCACTCAATTAAAAGTACTAAAGTATTAGCATGAACATATACTTAAAGTACCTAAACTAAAAATACTCATTGTGCAAATTGGCCCATTTCAGAATAGTATATATTATATGTTTGAATAATAATCATTGCTGCATTCTGATTCTGATTAGAGTGTTCTCAAAGCTGGTAAAGGTGCAGCTAGTTTTAATGACGTTGTGCAGGGTAGCTTGTGAATTTACTCCAGGTGGAACTAAAGTCTGATTTAAGTGTTGTTTAAATGTCATATTATTAAATTCAAATATGTAAAGTAACTAAATGTAATACATAAAAGTAATGTAGTGGAGTAAAAGTACACTTTTACCTTTTGTCATGATTTTAGTTTTAAAGTTCTGTTCTCCCTGTGTCCTTCCTTCCTGTGTTTGCCCTCCTGTGTCTGATTGTCTTATTGTGTTCACCTGTTGCCCTTGTGTTTCTGCCTCCCCTGCCCAGCTGTATCTTGTCCTGTGATTACCCTTCTGTGTATTTAATCTTGTCTTCCCCTGTGCTCCTTGTCTGATTGTCGTCTTTCATGTCACGCTTCATGTTGGTCCCTACTCGTCCTACCGGTTTATGGATTTCAGGTTTTTTCTTGTTTGGTTATTGTCAACAGCTTTTGTTAAATAAAGCTCACTTTTTGTTATACTTTGCACCCCTTCACCTTATTCTGCATTTGGGTCCTGATAACCTCCAACCCTGACACCTCTGGATGTAGTGGGGTAGAAGTACAAAGAAGCAAGCGGGAAAACCTTTGGAACTCAGTATCACTGTCCAAATGTGTTCTAAAATACTGCAGAGTATACATCACCCCCTTTACACTTAAAAGGGTGAATCAAAACCTCTCAGGCTTATGCTGGCATAGATTTGAGGGGAGGTGTGCACCCTTGTAAATTCGGTATGGTCCTCTATTCTCAGCTGTTAAGGCCCTCTGGAATGTACTTGGAAATACACTCTGAGATATTGAACATAGATGTAGCTCTGACTCCAGCTAAACAGTGTATTATTATTAACTTGTTATGTCTGTCTTGTAAGATATATTATAAAATCTTATCAACAAATATTGTGGTATAAAGAACATACCTTATCGTTAGAAGAGTTTGATGAATCGGTGAATATTCCAGAGCCACTTGTACCTGTGGACATGCTTGGTGACGATGCAATAGACTCTCTGAGGAACATAATGAGAGGCATTGTTAGAGCTTTCCAGCGTTAAGCTATACAATCTGTTTCAACACTAGGATAAATAAGTGCCTTACAGTGAATTTGACAACCTGGTTGGGGTATCATTTTCAGACTCCAAGGGCATTTACACAAAAAAAACAGATAATTGTTAGAATGTAGGATGTTCCAAATCAAATAATGGACCTCTTGGAGCCATTTACAATATAATGTTCATTATTTAATGTCACCACGCTCAGATGGCGGGAAAACAGACCTGAGCTTGGGAAGGGATTAATGAATCCTCAATTGTTATTGAGTGACTTGTGCTCGTCGACTTTCTTTGTGATGATGCCTTAAACAAACCCCTAGGGGAATACAAGGAGGGACATGAGTAAAGCCTTCTCGGTATTTAACTCCATGTTCTGCTTTCATACCAATGGCAATAATACTAAATTCACACAGGGGAGCAGCGAAGTGCCTCTTGCAGCAATAATGAAATGTTTCTGCGGGTGTGTGGCTATTTATGTCCGTCACTATGTGTCACTAATATATATAGAAGAGGAGGATGAAACCATATGTAATAGTCACACATACATGCACACAGCACACAAAGTGACATTTCACCTCTGCATTAAACCCATCTAAGTAGGATTGTAGAGCGCCCGGGGAGCAATGGGGAGTGGGGGGGAAGTCCGGTGTCTTGCTCAAGGGGACCAGAGCATGGCCCAGGAGGGGAACTGGGACCCTCTCCACAGTGCAAGCCCCTACTAAGTGGATAATAATTCCGATTTGAACTGAAAATGCATCCTCCATTTTGTTTTAGATAACACATTAGGGTTTGCTGCCGGAACATTCCAGCCACACTAGCCCGCAAAAAGTTAAACTATCCCCAACTATTAATGTGGCTGAGGTAGGAGCGGCACGCGCAGCTTTACATTGTAACTGCATGAACGCTTGCCACAGTCAGCACTTTGCCACTCCCAGGTGTGAATTCGTAGTAAGTGCTTTACAGGGGAGTTGATGGCGTTGACGACACAGGCGTTGCACGACCACCTTCAGACACTGTTGATCTGACGGACACCTAAAATGAAAGAGAAGGTGTTTGACATAACATTAGACATTATCAGAAGAAAAGGGGCTATACAATACAATTAAATCCATCTAACAGAAACAATTAAATGCCTTGCTAGTATGTTTAATGTAAAGGGCTGACTTGTATATGGTCTCTGAGAGCATTAAGCTGCTTTCACAGCACCAGCGGTAAAAAGTCTCTTCACTGATGTTGCCGTTGTGTTTCTATGGAAGGGGCAGTGCCGCCACACCAGGAGGAAGAGCTCCCCTCGGCATCGGGCACCACCCGTAAATTGTTTTGAGCGATGCGCTCAAAGTTAAAATGATTTCAACTATAACCTCATTTACTGCTAAACTGTTGACACACAACCAACCTGATGACAGCCGTATAAAATAAACCGTAAATAACTGTTTTCACTGCAAAGATCTGTGCCCAACTTCGCGGTGAGCAAAGAGAAAATTGAGTACCATGTGAATGCAGCTTTAGGGAAATTAAACCACTACTTTTCTGCTTAACTACCCTTAGCTGCCAGTTAAGTACACCTTGCTATCACCGTTGTATTAAACTATTTTATAATATATATAATATTATATTGTGGAGTGGACCTATTCAACTTAAATTGAGGATTTCTGAGGATTTAAAGAAGTACACAATATAAAATACCTTGCTGTCCCAGTCTGACTGCTCTTGAAGGGCATCCCAGGCGAGTTTAGCTGCCTTTTGTTTGGCTTCCTTGGTAGTCCTTCCCTCAGCCACTGGATACTCCTTGTGTTCGATTATTAATCTGTAGGAAAATCTGTGGGGTTTTTTTTAAAAGGAGGAGTTTAGTTAATTATTTTAACGTTTGAATGTTGTTTAGAACAGGAAATCAATGAAGAGTTAGAGTGACTTTAGTGTCTATTCAGGTTACAGAGGTTGAGGTTCATACTGACTGAGGCTTATGGGCTGGTCCCCATCTTCTCTCTTCGATGTATGTAGGGCAGAGGTTTTTTTTCTGACAGTATTGGTCAACAAAACTAATGAAATTCTTTTCAGAGCTGTTGTCCTGAGATTTGATACTGAGGCTTCTTTTCTTATTACTGTAATAAACAAGATACATTTAACACAGATGAAAACATGAAAATAAAACATTGCACTGGCTTTGTGATTTACTCACCAGATATCAGAATCATTTTGATTTGGTTCCTTCTTTTGTTGAGCTGATGTAGGGCTGTAATTCTCAACTGCAGTCTGGAGAAAACCAAAACGCTGTGTCACACCCTACAGCATATGTTTAGGCCTATGATTGGTATTTGACCTTTAATAAAAGGGGCTTGTTAAAAATAGAGGACGAAAATATTAGGGTCGCAACTCATACCTGATGTGCGCCCTCCTGATGTGCGTCTCTCAGGGCATTTTTAGCAGCATCTTGCTTGGCTTCCTTTTTCGTCTTCCCCACACCATCAGGATAGACTTTACCATTCAGGACCACCCTCTGGGTGAATCTGTAGAGCAATTATAATTATGTTATTCAGGCAAACTTGAAATAATGTTGGTGGGGTTGGGATGCATTCAATCAGTTGGTTCTGCATAATATAATAGTAAGCCTCTAGTAACCATCCATGTTGTTAATTGTGAGCAATAATGTGTGCCTAACTTACTCTACAAGGAGTAGAGTAAGTTAGGCATATTGCCCCATTAAAAAGATATGCTACTGTTTTTAAATGATCTCAATTGAATTAGCTACTATCAGGAGGAAAATTACTTCAGGGAAATACAGTCAATTACAAATATATATATGGATATCGATTGATGTCGTGATCCTTTCATTATTTTTATCAACATAGCCTATAAGTGCATGTTTTTGACTTGTCCGTAGGCCTACTTCTCTCAAGAAACCCAAGGGTGCAGTTTATTTTCATTGTAAGGCAAGTTTATTTGTATAGCACCTTTCAACACAAGGCAATTCAAAGTGCTTTACAAAAAGGAAATACATATTATGTATACATACGTCCTCATATGTCATGACTTTATTGAGTATTTTACAAGTAAATTAGTTTATTGTTCTTGAAGAGGTTGATTACTTTGGACTTGGGACATTATAAAATCAACAACCCCTTAAGAAGCTTGGTAAAGTCAAATAATGTGCATTTCATTTACGATTTTTTTATAATGAAGATTTGTTAATTTATCATTTAGGCCATTTGTTATAAACAAAGGTTACACATTATGAGGAAATAATCACACCCAGAAAATGACCGATCCCTGTGTGAGTGAAAAGTGTAAGTATAGGACTACTGTATTATGAACATGCAGAGCTTTGATAGGCCTATACTTTATTCTCTATTTAGTTTATGGTATCTTCCCAATGTAGACCAACTAAAAAGTAGTTTAATGATTCTTTAAGGAGTTTTCTGATTAACCATGTGTCCTCTTTAAAGGAAAAGCTGTTTTTGTCTGTGAGAAGTCCAATAATCTTGATATTGAACTACTCCCACTACCGTTCTGACCGAATAATATAGCTACACAGGAAGGCTTAAGCATAAATCACGGGTAAAAGGAATGTTATTAAACTTACGTTTTATCGTGGTCTGGGCCAACAGAGCCACGGTCCTCATATTGAATTAAAAAACTTGTTTTCTTCGCGTATTCGTTCAGTTTAGAAACAGCACTTTCCATCTTAAAACACGTCAGAATTCAATCTTGAATTACGTAAAACGATAGGTTCAAAACTACACCGCTCACAGCAGCTCTCGGTTTTCCCAGTTTGGTCCCGCGTAGCTACATATCCTTGCTGCTTCGATTCAACTGACTTTTGGATACAACTAACTTTCGATTTCCTGATATGACAGTAAACGTCATGACGTTACGTGACTTGACAATACTGATACATAAATCCAGACAAACAACAAAACCTACACTGTTATATATTTTTTAATGTGTGTGGCAACTGATTTAGGTACATTGACGTTTTGAATTTGATCGTTTGCATATTATGTTTAGATATTTTACTTCATTATAGGCTACATCTCATTGTATTTATTCTAACCTGACATCTGCTTTCCTACATACTTTACTCTTGAATTAATGTCTATTGATTTATTGAATGTAACTGTTTATTAAAGACACCAAAAACCACAAACTTCAAACTTGGCACCACTCGTAAAAATGTTTTAATCTAACTTACACTTACACACCCTAACTTGCACAATACATTTTAACCTAACTTATACACCCTAACTTGCACAATACATTTTAACCTAATTTACAAGACTGCTGACAAAATCCCTGACACACAGGGTTTATTTTTGGTTTATGCACCCACTGTCTCAGTATGACTCTTGCCATAGCCACGACGGCCATGCCCAGTGCCTGGCTCTGGGGCTGGGCACAGGTTAGGCAGGTTTGGGAAGTTTCTTGTTGTTGAATGAATCAATGTACTCATGTCAGCCGAATGAGAAATATATAGATGGTGGTTAAATGTGTGTGTGCGATTGTGATGTTAACATTTGTATTGGCAAGGCTTTGATTTGTAATGTGCAACACTAAGGAACCTATACTTGGGCCAGTGTGCTGGTGGAGCATGTAGGTGCAGCTTTTCCTAAACTAATATGTGTGTAATCGTAACAAATTATAGAAATGCCAGGTTCAAATCCTGGTGGGAGCTTTACAATGCTGACTTGACCAAGTTATCATCTTGGTAGTAGTGACAGTTCTCCAACCATGGATAACATTTCAGTACATGCAGCTAAAACAAGAACTCAACACAGTTTACCTAGCACTGAAAAAAGGTCACCGGGACCTCAATGGTATGCAGTTGATTGTGCTAAAAGCCTTTGACCTATGACGTTCAAGTTTAACATGTAAACTACATAAAAGGAACGTGCTACTTATTGCACGAAATACCCCCATAAAGACCCCTTTCACACACATTTTCATGGTCCTAGGAATGAGTCCACATTACCATGCTACATCTCAAATCATGATGATGTTAGAGCCCTTGAAATGTGTCACAACATCAATCAAACACTATAGAGATGTTTTATATACTTTGGGATGCATACTGCCAAAGTAATTAGACAGGACATGATTATTTGTTCTAAATAGATGTAAAATCTCATTTAAAAACAAAAGGGAAGTCTTTCGTGAAAGATTATAAAATATAGCAATACAAAAAAGATGCTGTTTGTTTTGGCTAACTCATGCATGACATTTGTCACCCATACTTTTTGCCATTATTTTATTCTCAAACTTAACATATTTAGTACAAAACAAAATATGTTGTATGTATTGACCATTCCCAGCATTGCATAAAATGTCAACTGTTGACATAGAAATAACCAGCACATGATTATTTAAGACAGTTGGACAGATGTGAAATATCTGAGTTACTAAAATTATGATACATTGGATTTCACATTCCAATCTTTGATTATTAAACCCATAATTTTTCATTTGCATGGTAAATGATTTGAACTCCTGTAAGTGCAGACAGGACAGTGTTAAGTTGAAGTTCAGATAAATCACTATTTAAGTGCAGTCCATCAACCATTCATCAATGAATATTAATAACATCACATAAACAGTACATCAAATATTTTCATCAGACGACAGACAGATCTCATTACCCTCATAAGACTTGCCACAATTCGTTGTGATGATCACACAGTTGCACTTTTCGGTGGCACATGTTGTGTCTGAGCCAACTTGTCCAGCTGTGCCTTCAGATCACTTGCTTTAGGTCGCTCCTCTGGCTTCTCATGCAGCATTTTCTTGATGATTAGGTTCTGCAAAAAACAACACCTGTAACTGAGATCTTGTGTGCTAATCAGGTGTGCATTTGGATAAAGATGAGGAAAAGGGGGCGGGGCCCAAAGGGAACAAAGGCAGAGGGAACTGTTTGTTTGGGAGGAAAATAAAAGGTTTGGAGTGAGGTTGGGGATACTGTATGGGCTTTAGGAACATTGACATCCAAAGACCCTGAGGAGCAGCAAAGACTGACATCACAAGCCCAGAGGTAAAATGAATACTATTTCCCTTTTTCGGCGGCCGGTGAGTCCCTTCTTTTTGGAGTTTTATCCTCAACTGGCAGCATTCTCGTTTGAACTGGATTACCTTTTTTTGTGAAGTGACTTTGGACTTATTATTTTTGCTTTCGTTTGGATTATTCAGCCTTAACAAGAAGGCTGCATTTTAAGTTGGACAATGCCTGAGAATTACTCCAGATATAATTGTGTTTGTTTGTGATGCCATACTGACTCTGTCTAGGTTTTAGTTTGGGGGGGGGACTTTATTATTTTAGAGGACACTCTTAATGTATCAGCCACTCTCTTTGCCTGGTTAAATTACCACATTAGCTCCCAACCTTTTTTCAAAGGTAACTAGGCTTAAAATATAAGCTGATTGTTACAAACATCGCCTTCCAACAATAACTCACCCCCCCCCCCCCAACTTACACTTCCATTTCTGCCCCCTGTTTTATGTTTATGTTTATGTTTTTTTATTTATGTTTTTATTTGTTTATGTTTTATGTCTTGTCCTTGTATGTTTCTTTGTAAAGCGACCTTGAGGTTATGAAAGGTGCTATATAAATTCAAGTTGTTATTATTATAATTATTATTATAATTATTATTATTATTATTATTATTATTATTATATACCTCTTCTTGGAAGACCTGTGAAAAGTCTGTCGGGAGAATCTGTTTTCTTGCATGTTTTAAAACCTGGTATTCATGCAGTGATAAAAGGATGAAAGAACATAGTTAGCCTGAATCAAACTAATAATTCAACAATTGAGTTGAATGTTGCATATAAATACAAGAAGAGAAAAGCCGACAAATTATGGTAACATTGTGGTGGAAAGTCTTTGTCTGTAAACTTCACCTCTCCTCTTTCATGGCCAGAAGAGACTTTCCACAGGAGTTCCAAGTATATCAACCCCAGAGCAAATATGTCCACTTTTCGATCATGTGTTCCCCACCTTTTGGGAAATAATAAAAACACAGAATTGCCTGATGTTATATTAATATAACTCATAGAGGACGATTAGCAAGTCATGCTGTAGTGAAGTAAATGAAGTTTACAGCCCTACAGCATATGTTTAGGCCTATGATTGGTATTTGACCTTTAATAAAAGGGGTTTGTTAAAAATAGAGGACGAAAATATTAGGGTCGCAACTCATACCTGATGTGCGCCCTCCTGATGTGCGTCTCTCAGGGGCTTTTTAGCAGCATCTTGCTTGGCTTCCTTTTTCGTCTTCCCCACACCCTCAGGGTAGACTTTACCATTCAGGACCACCCTCTGGGTGAATCTGTAGAGCAATTATAATTATGTTATTCAGGCAGACTTGAAATAATGTTGGTGGGGTTGGGATGCATTCAATCAGTTGGTTCTGCATAATATAATAGTAAGCCTCTAGTAACCATCCATGTTGTTAATTGTGAGCAATAATGTGTGCCTAACTTACTCTACAAGGAGTAGAGTAAGTTAGGCATATTGCCCCATTAAAAAGATATGCTACTGTTTTAAAATGATCTCAATTGAATTGGCTATTATCAGGAGGAAAATTACTTCAGGGAAATACAGTCAATTACAAATATATATATGGATATCGATTGATGTCTTGATCCTTTCATTATTTTTATCAACATAGCCTATAAGTGCATGTTTTTGACTTGTCCGTAGGCCTACTTCTCTCAAGAAACCCAAGGGTGCAGTTTATTTTCATTGTAAGGCAAGTTTATTTGTATAGCACCTTTCAACACAAGGCAATTCAAAGTGCTTTACAAAAAGGAAATACATATTATGTATACATACGTCCTCATATGTCATGACTTTATTGAGTATTTTACAACTAAATGAGTTTATTGTTCTTGAAGAGGTTGATTACTTTGGACTTGGGACATTATAAAATCAGCAACCCCTTAAGAAGCTCAGTAAAGTCAAATAATGTGCATTTCATTTACGATTTTTTTATAATGAAGATTTGTTAATTTATAATTTAGGCCATTTGTTATAAACAAAGGTTATGAGGAAATAATCACGCCCAGAAAATGACCGATCCCTGTGTGAGTGAAAAGTGTAAGTATAGGCCTACTGTATTATGAACATGCAGGGCTTTGATAGGCCTATACTTTATTCTCTATTTAGTTTATGGTATCTTCCCAATGTAGACCAACTAAAAAGTAGTTTAATGATTCTTTAAGGAGTTTCCTGATTAACCATGTGTCCTCTTTAAAGGAAAAGCTGTTTTTGTCTGTGAGAAGTCCAATAATCTTGATATTGAACTACTCCCACTACCGTTCTGACCGAATAATATAGCTACACAGTAAAGCTTAAGCATAACTCACGGGTAAAAGGAATGTTATTAAACTTACATTTTATCGTGGTCTGGGCCAACAGAGCCAAGGTCCTCATATTGAAGTAAACAACTTGTTTTATTCGCGTATTCGTTCAGTTTATAAACAGCACTTTCCATCTTAAAACACGTCAGAATTCAATCTTGAATTACGTAAAACGATAGGTTCAAAACTACACCGCTCACAGCAGCTCTCGGTTTTCCCAGTTTGGTCCCGCGTAGCTACATATCCTTGCTGCTTCGATTCAACTGATTTTGGATACAACTAACTTTCGATTTCCTGATATGAAAGTAAACGTCATGACGTTACGTGACTTGACAATACTGATACATAAATCCAGACAAACAACAAAACCTACACTGTTATATTTTTTAAATGTGTGTGGCACCTGATTTAGGTACATTGACGTTTTGGATTTGATCGTTTGCATATTATGTTTAGATATTTTACTTCATTATAGGCTACATGATACATCTCATTGTATTTATTCTAACCTGACATCTGCTTTCCTACATACTTTACTCTTGAATTAATGTCTATTGATTTATTGAATGTAACTGTTTATTAAAGACACCAAAAACCCCAAACTTCAAACTTGGCACCACTCGTAAAAATGTTTTAATCTAACTTACACTTACACACCCTAACTTGCACAATACCTTTTAACCTAACTTATACACCCTAACTTGCACAATACATTTTAACCTAATTTACAAGACTGCTGACAAAATCCCTGACACACAGGGTTTATTTTTGGTTTATGCACCCACTGTCTCAGTATGACTCTTGCCATAGCCACGACGGCCATGCCCAGTGCCTGGCTCTGGGGCTGGGCACAGGTTAGGCAGGTTTGGGAAGTTTCTTGTTGTTGAATGAATCAATGTACTCATGTCAGCCGAATGAGAAATATATAGATGGTGGTTAAATGTGTGTGTGCGATTGTGATGTTAACATTTGTATTGGCAAGGCTTTGATTTGTAATGTGCAACACTAAGGAACCTATACTTGGGCCAGTGTGCTGGTGGAGCATGTAGGTGCAGCTTTTCCTAAACTAATATGTGTGTAATCGTAACAAATTATAGAAATGCCAGGTTCAAATCCTGGTGGGAGCTTTACAATGCTGACTTGACCAAGTTATCATCTTGGTAGTAGTGACAGTTCTCCAACCATGGATAACATTTCAGTACATGCAGCTAAAACAAGAACTCAACACAGTTTACCTAGCACTGAAAAAAGGTCACCGGGACCTCAATGGTATGCAGTTGATTGTGCTAAAAGCCTTTGACCTATGACGTTCAAGTTTAACATGTAAACTACATAAAAGGAACGTGCTACTTATTGCACGAAATACCCCCATAAAGACCCCTTTCACACACATTTTCATGGTCCTAGGAATGAGTCCACATTACCATGCTACATCTCAAATCATGATGATGTTAGAGCCCTTGAAATGTGTCACAACATCAATCAAACACTATAGAGATGTGTTATATACTTTGGGATGCATACTGCCAAAGTAATTAGACAGGACATGATTATTTGTTCTAAATAGATGTAAAATCTCATTTAAAAACAAAAGGGAAGTCTTTCGTGAAAGATTATAAAATATAGCAATACAAAAAAGATGCTGTTTGTTTTGGCTAACTCATGCATGACATTTGTCACCCATACTTTTTGCCATTATTTTATTCTCAAACTTAACATATTTAGTACAAAACAAAATATGTTGTATGTATTGACCATTCCCAGCATTGCATAAAATGTCAACTGTTGACACAGAAATAACCAGCACATGATTATTTAAGACAGTTGGACAGATGTGAAATATCTGAGTTACAAAAATTATGATAACATTGGATTTCACATTCCAATCTTTGATTATTAAACCCATCATTTTTAATTTGCAGGGTAAATGATTTGAACTCCTGTAAGTGCAGACAGGACAGTGTTAAGTTGAAGTTCAGATAAATCACTATTTAAGTGCAGTCCATCAACCATTCATCAATGAATATTAATAACATCACATAAACAGTACATCAAATATTTTCATCAGACGACAGACAGATCTCATTACCCTCATAAGACTTGCCACAATTCGTTGTGATGATCACACAGTTGCACTTTTCGGTGGCACATGTTGTGTCTGAGCCAACTTGTCCAGCTGTGCCTTCAGATCACTTGCTTTAGGTCGCTCCTCTGGCTTCTCATGCAGCATTTTCTTGATGATTAGGTTCTGCAAAAAACAACACCTGTAACTGAGATCTTGTGTGCTAATCAGGTGTGCATTTGGATAAAGATGAGGAAAAGGGGGCGGGGCCCAAAGGGAACAAAGGCAGAGGGAACTGTTTGTTTGGGAGGAAAATAAAAGGTTTGGAGTGAGGTTGGGGATACTGTATGGGCTTTAGGAACAATGACATCCAAAGACCCTGAGGAGCAGCAAAGACTGACATCACAAGCCCAGAGGTAAAATGAATACTATTTCCCTTTTTCGGCGGCCGGTGAGTCCCTTCTTTTTGGAGTTTTATCCTCAACTGGCAGCATTCTCGTTTGAACTGGATTACCTTTTTTTGTGAAGTGACTTTGGACTTATTATTTTTGCTTTCGTTTGGATTATTCAGCCTTAACAAGAAGGCTGCATTTTAAGTTGGACAATGCCTGAGAATTACTCCAGATATAATTGTGTTTGTTTGTGATGCCATACTGACTCTGTCTAGGTTTTAGTTTGGGGGGGGGACTTTATTATTTTAGAGGACACTCTTAATGTATCAGCCACTCTCTTTGCCTGGTTAAATTACCACATTAGCTCCCAACCTTTTTTCAAAGGTAACTAGGCTTAAAATATAAGCTGATTGTTACAAACATCGCCCTCCAACAATAACTCACCCCCCCCCCCCAACTTACACTTCCATTTCTGCCCCCTGTTTTATGTTTATGTTTATGTTTTTTTATTTATGTTTTTATTTTTTTATGTTTTATGTCTTGTCCTTGTATGTTTCTTTGTAAAGCGACCTTGAGGTTATGAAAGGTGCTATATAAATTCAAGTTGTTATTATTATAATTATTATTATAATTATTATTATTATTATTATTATTATTATTATTATTATTATTATTATTATTATTATTATTATATACCTCTTCTTGGAAGACCTGTGAAAAGTCTGTCGGGAGAATCTGTTTTCTTGCATGTTTTAAAACCTGGTATTCATGCAGTGATAAAAGGATGAAAGAACATAGTTAGCCTGAATCAAACTAATAATTCAACAATTGAGTTGAATGTTGCATATAAATACAAGAAGAGAAAAGCCGACAAATTATGGTAACATTGTGGTGGAAAGTCTTTGTCTGTAAACTTCACCTCTCCTCTTTCATGGCCAGAAGAGACTTTCCACAGGAGTTCCAAGTATATCAACCCCAGAGCAAATATGTCCACTTTTCGCTCATGTGTTCCCCACCTTTTGGGAAATAATAAAAACACAGAATTGCCTGATGTTATATTAATATAACTCATAGAGGACGATTAGCAAGTCATGCTGTAGTGAAGTAAATGAAGTTTACAGCCCTACAGCATATGTTTAGGCCTATGATTGGTATTTGACCTTTAATAAAAGGGGTTTGTTAAAAATAGAGGACGAAAATATTAGGGTCGCAACTCATACCTGATGTGCGCCCTCCTGATGTGCGTCTCTCAGGGGCTTTTTAGCAGCATCTTGCTTGGCTTCCTTTTTCGTCTTCCCCACACCCTCAGGGTAGACTTTACCATTCAGGACCACCCTCTGGGTGAATCTGTAGAGCAATTATAATTATGTTATTCAGGCAGACTTGAAATAATGTTGGTGGGGTTGGGATGCATTCAATCAGTTGGTTCTGCATAATATAATAGTAAGCCTCTAGTAACCATCCATGTTGTTAATTGTGAGCAATAATGTGTGCCTAACTTACTCTACAAGGAGTAGAGTAACTTAGGCATATTGCCCCATTAAAAAGATATGCTACTGTTTTAAAATGATCTCAATTGAATTGGCTACTATCAGGAGGAAAATTACTTCAGGGAAATACAGTCAATTACAAATATATATATGGATATCGATTGATGTCTTGATCCTTTCATTATTTTTATCAACATAGCCTATAAGTGCATGTTTTTGACTTGTCCGTAGGCCTACTTCTCTCAAGAAACCCAAGGGTGCAGTTTATTTTCATTGTAAGGCAAGTTTATTTGTATAGCACCTTTCAACACAAGGCAATTCAAAGTGCTTTACAAAAAGGAAATACATATTATGTATACATACATCCTCATATGTCATGACTTTATTGAGTATTTTACAAGTAAATGAGTTTATTGTTCTTGAAGAGGTTGATTACTTTGCACTTGGGACATTATAAAATCAGCAACCCCTTAAGAAGCTCAGTAAAGTCAAATAATGTGCATTTCATTTACGATTTTTTTATAATGAAGATTTGTTAATTTATCATTCAGGCCATTTGTTATAAACAAAGGTTATGAGGAAATAATCACGCCCAGAAAATGACCGATCCCTGTGTCAGTGAAAAGTGTAAGTATAGGACTACTGTATTATGAACATGCAGAGCTTTGATAGGCCTATATATACTTTACTCTATATTTAGTTTATGGTATCTTCCCAATGTAGACCAACTAAAAAGTAGTTTAATGATTCTTTAAGGAGTTTCCTGATTAACCATGTGTCCTCTTTAAAGGAAAAGCTGTTTTTGTCTGTGAGAAGTCCAATAATCTTGATATTGAACTATTCCCACTACCGTTCTGACCGAATAATATAGCTACACAGGAAGGCTTAAGCATAACTCACGGGTAAAAGGAATGTTATTAAACTTACGTTTTATCGTGGTCTGGGCCAACAGAGCCACGGTCCTCATATTGAATTAAAAAACTTGTTTTCTTCGCGTATTCGTTCAGTTTAGAAACAGCACTTTCCATTTAAAAACACGTCAGAATTCAATCTTGAATTACGTAAAACGATAGGTTCAAAACTACACCGCTCACAGCAGCTCTCGGTTTTCCCAGTTTGGTCCCGCGTAGCTACATATCCTTGCTGCTTCGATTCAACTGATTTTGGATACAACTAACTTTCAATTTCCTGATATGACAGTAAACGTCATGACGTTACGTGACTTGACAATACTGATACATAAATCCAGACAAACAACAAAACCTACACTGTTATATTTTTTAAATGTGTGTGGCACCTGATTTAGGTACATTGACGTTTTGGATTTGATCGTTTGCATATTATGTTTAGATATTTTACTTCATTATAGGCTACATGATACATCTCATTGTATTTATTCTAACCTGACATCTGCTTTCCTAAATACTTTACTCTTGAATTAATGTCTATTGATTTATTGAATGTAACTGTTTATTAAAGACACCAAAAACCCCAAACTTCAAACTTGGCACCACTCGTAAAAATGTTTTAATCTAACTTACACTTACACACCCTAACTTGCACAATACATTTTAACCTAACTTATACACCCTAACTTGCACAATACATTTTAACCTAATTTACAAGACTGCTGACAAAATCCCTGACACACAGGGTTTATTTTTGGTTTATGCACCCACTGTCTCAGTATGACTCTTGCCATAGCCACGACGGCCATGCCCAGTGCCTGGCTCTGGGGCTGGGCACAGGTTAGGCAGGTTTGGGGAGTTTCTTGTTGTTGAATGAATCAATTTACTCGTTGTCAGCCGAATGAGAAATATATAGATGGTGGTTAAATGTGTGTGTGCGATTGTGATGTTAACATTTGTATTGGCAAGGCTTTGATTTGTAATGTGCAACACTAAGGAACCTATACTTGGGCCAGTGTGCTGGTGGAGCATGTAGGTGCAGCTTTTCCTAAACTAATATGTGTGTAATCGTAACAAATTATAGAAATGCCAGGTTCAAATCCTGGTGGGAGCTTTACAATGCTGACTTGACCAAGTTATCATCTTGGTAGTAGTGACAGTTCTCCAACCATGGATAACATTTCAGTACATGCAGCTAAAACAAGAACTCAACACAGTTTACCTAGCACTGAAAAAAGGTCACCGGGACCTCAATGGTATGCAGTTGATTGTGCTAAAAGCCTTTGACCTATGACGTTCAAGTTTAACATGTAAACTACATAAAAGGAACGTGCTACTTATTGCACGAAATACCCCCATAAAGACCCCTTCCACACACATTTTCATGGTCCTAGGAATGAGTCCACATTACCATGCTACATCTCAAATCATGATGATGTTAGAGCCCTTGAAATGTGTCACAACATCAATCAAACACTATAGAGATGTGTTATATACTTTGGGATGCATACTGCCAAAGTAATTAGACAGGACATGATTATTTGTTCTAAATAGATGTAAAATCTCATTTAAAAACAAAAGGGAAGTCTTTCGTGAAAGATTATAAAATATAGCAATACAAAAAAGATGCTGTTTGTTTTGGCTAACTCATGCATGACATTTGTCACCCATACTTTTTGCCATTATTTTATTCTCAAACTTAACATATTTAGTACAAAACAAAATATGTAATATGTATTGACCATTCCCAGCATTGCATAAAATGTCAACTGTTGACACAGAAATAACCAGCACATGATTATTTAAGACAGTTGGACAGATGTGAAATATCTGAGTTACAAAAATTATGATAACATTGGATTTCACATTCCAATCTTTGATTATTAAACCCATCATTTTTAATTTGCAGGGTAAATGATTTGAACTCCTGTAAGTGCAGACAGGACAGTGTTAAGTTGAAGTTCAGATAAATCACTATTTAAGTGCAGTCCATCAACCATTCATCAATGAATATTAATAACATCACATAAACAGTACATCAAATATTTTCATCAGACGACAGACAGATCTCATTACCCTCATAAGACTTGCCACAATTCGTTGTGATGATCACACAGTTGCACTTTTCGGTGGCACATGTTGTGTCTGAGCCAACTTGTCCAGCTGTGCCTTCAGATCACTTGCTTTAGGTCGCTCCTCTGGCTTCTCATGCAGCATTTTCTTGATGATTAGGTTCTGCAAAAAACAACACCTGTAACTGAGATCTTGTGTGCTAATCAGGTGTGCATTTGGATAAAGATGAGGAAAAGGGGGCGGGGCCCAAAGGGAACAAAGGCAGAGGGAACTGTTTGTTTGGGAGGAAAATAAAAGGTTTGGAGTGAGGTTGGGGATACTGTATGGGCTTTAGGAACAATGACATCCAAAGACCCTGAGGAGCAGCAAAGACTGACATCACAAGCCCAGAGGTAAAATGAATACTATTTCCCTTTTTCGGCGGCCGGTGAGTCCCTTCTTTTTGGAGTTTTATCCTCAACTGGCAGCATTCTCGTTTGAACTGGATTACCTTTTTTTGTGAAGTGACTTTGGACTTATTATTTTTGCTTTCGTTTGGATTATTCAGCCTTAACAAGAAGGCTGCATTTTAAGTTGGACAATGCCTGAGAATTACTCCAGATATAATTGTGTTTGTTTGTGATGCCATACTGACTCTGTCTAGGTTTTAGTTTGGGGGGGGGACTTTATTATTTTAGAGGACACTCTTAATGTATCAGCCACTCTCTTTGCCTGGTTAAATTACCACATTAGCTCCCAACCTTTTTTCAAAGGTAACTAGGCTTAAAATATAAGCTGATTGTTACAAACATCGCCCTCCAACAATAACTCAACCCCCCCCCCCCCCCCCCCACTTACACTTCCATTTCTGCCCCCTGTTTTATCTTTATGTTTTTTTATTTATGTTTTTATTTGTTTATGTTTTATGTCTTGTCCTTGTATGTTTCTTTGTAAAGCGACCTTGAGGTTATGAAAGGTGCTATATAAATTCAAGTTGTTATTATTATAATTATTATTATAATTATTTTTATTATTATTATTATTATTATTATATACCTCTTCTTGGAAGACCTGTGAAAAGTCTGTCGGGAGAATCTGTTTTCTTGCATGTTTTAAAACCTGGTATTCATGCAGTGATAAAAGGATGAAAGAACATAGTTAGCCTGAATCAAACTAATAATTCAACAATTGAGTTGAATGTTGCATATAAATACAAGAAGAGAAAAGCCGACAAATTATGGTAACATTGTGGTGGAAAGTCTTTGTCTGTAAACTTCACCTCTCCTCTTTCATGGCCAGAAGAGACTTTCCACAGGAGTTCCAAGTATATCAACCCCAGAGCAAATATGTCCACTTTTCGCTCATGTGTTCCCCACCTTTTGGGAAATAATAAAAACACAGAATTGCCTGATGTTATATTAATATAACTCATAGAGGACGATTAGCAAGTCATGCTGTAGTGAAGTAAATGAAGTTTACAGCCCTACAGCATATGTTTAGGCCTATGATTGGTATTTGACCTTTAATAAAAGGGGTTTGTTAAAAATAGAGGACGAAAATATTAGGGTCGCAACTCATACCTGATGTGCGCCCTCCTGATGTGCGTCTCTCAGGGGCTTTTTAGCAGCATCTTGCTTGGCTTCCTTTTTCGTCTTCCCCACACCCTCAGGGTAGACTTTACCATTCAGGACCACCCTCTGGGTGAATCTGTAGAGCAATTATAATTATGTTATTCAGGCAGACTTGAAATAATGTTGGTGGGGTTGGGATGCATTCAATCAGTTGGTTCTGCATAATATAATAGTAAGCCTCTAGTAACCATCCATGTTGTTAATTGTGAGCAATAATGTGTGCCTAACTTACTCTACAAGGAGTAGAGTAAGTTAGGCATATTGCCCCATTAAAAAGATATGCTACTGTTTTAAAATGATCTCAATTGAATTAGCTACTATCAGGAGGAAAATTACTTCAGGGAAATACAGTCAATTACAAATATATATATGGATATCGATTGATGTCGTGATCCTTTCATTATTTTTATCAACATAGCCTATAAGTGCATGTTTTTGACTTGTCCGTAGGCCTACTTCTCTCAAGAAACCCAAGGGTGCAGTTTATTTTCATTGTAAGGCAAGTTTATTTGTATAGCACCTTTCAACACAAGGCAATTCAAAGAGCTTTACAAAAAGGAAATACATATTATGTATACATACGTCCTCATATGTCATGACTTTATTGAGTATTTTACAAGTAAATGAGTTTATTGTTCTTGAAGAGGTTGATTACTTTGGACTTGGGACATTATAAAATCAACAACCCCTTAAGAAGCTTAGTAAAGTCAAATAATGTGCATTTCATTTACGATTTTTTTATAATGAAGATTTGTTAATTTATAATTTAGGCCATTTGTTATAAACAAAGGTTACACATTATGAGGAAATAATCACGCCCAGAAAATGACCGATCCCTGTGTGAGTGAAAAGTGTAAGTATAGGCCTACTGTATTATGAACATGCAGGGCTTTGATAGGCCTATACTTTATTCTGTATTTAGTTTATGGTATCTTCCCAATGTAGACCAACTAAAAAGTAGTTTATTGATTCTTTAAGGAGTTTTCTGATTAACCATGTGTCCTCTTTAAAGGAAAAGCTGTTTTTGTCTGTGAGAAGTCCAATAATCTTGATATTGAACTACTCCCACTACCGTTCTGACCGAATAATATAGCTACACAGGAAGGCTTAAGCATAACTCACGGGTAAAAGGAATGTTATTAAACTTACTTTTTATCGTGGTCTGGGCCAACAGAGCCAAGGTCCTCATATTGAAGTAAACAACTTGTTTTATTCGCGTATTCGTTCAGTTTAGAAACAGCACTTTCCATCTTAAAACACGTCAGAATTCAATCTTGAATTACGTAAAACGATAGGTTCAAAACTACACCGCTCACAGCAGCTCTCGGTTTTCCCAGTTTGGTCCCGCGTAGCTACATATCCTTGCTGCTTCGATTCAACTGATTTTGGATACAACTAACTTTCGATTTTCCTGATATGACAGTAAACGTCATGACGTTACCTGACTTGACAATACTGATACATAAATCCAGACAAACAACAAAACCTACACTGTTATATTTTTTAAATGTGTGTGGCACCTGATTTAGGTACATTGACGTTTTGGATTTGATCGTTTGCATATTATGTTTAGATATTTTACTTCATTATAGGCTACATCTCATTGTATTT
The DNA here is from genome assembly GCF_949606895.1 of Notothenia rossii. Taxonomy (NCBI): domain Eukaryota; kingdom Metazoa; phylum Chordata; class Actinopteri; order Perciformes; family Nototheniidae; genus Notothenia; species Notothenia rossii. The sequence continues at coordinate 24,700 of NW_027639658.1, forward strand.
ATTCTAACCTGACATCTGCTTTCCTAAATACTTTACTCTTGAATTAATGTCTATTGATTTATTGAATGTAACTGTTTATTAAAGACACCAAAAACCACAAACTTCAAACTTGGCACCACTCGTAAAAATGTTTTAATCTAACTTACACTTACACACCCTAACTTGCACAATACATTTTAACCTAACTTATACACCCTAACTTGCACAATACATTTTAACCTAATTTACAAGACTGCTGACAAAATCCCTGACACACAGGGTTTATTTTTGGTTTATGCACCCACTGTCTCAGTATGACTCTTGCCATAGCCACGACGGCCATGCCCAGTGCCTGGCTCTGGGGCTGGGCACAGGTTAGGCAGGTTTGGGAAGTTTCTTGTTGTTGAATGAATCAATGTACTCATGTCAGCCGAATGAGAAATATATAGATGGTGGTTAAATGTGTGTGTGCGATTGTGATGTTAACATTTGTATTGGCAAGGCTTTGATTTGTAATGTGCAACACTAAGGAACCTATACTTGGGCCAGTGTGCTGGTGGAGCATGTAGGTGCAGCTTTTCCTAAACTAATATGTGTGTAATCGTAACAAATTATAGAAATGCCAGGTTCAAATCCTGGTGGGAGCTTTACAATGCTGACTTGACCAAGTTATCATCTTGGTAGTAGTGACAGTTCTCCAACCATGGATAACATTTCAGTACATGCAGCTAAAACAAGAACTCAACACAGTTTACCTAGCACTGAAAAAAGGTCACCGGGACCTCAATGGTATGCAGTTGATTGTGCTAAAAGCCTTTGACCTATGACGTTCAAGTTTAACATGTAAACTACATAAAAGGAACGTGCTACTTATTGCACGAAATACCCCCATAAAGACCCCTTTCACACACATTTTCATGGTCCTAGGAATGAGTCCACATTACCATGCTACATCTCAAATCATGATGATGTTAGAGCCCTTGAAATGTGTCACAACATCAATCAAACACTATAGAGATGTTTTATATACTTTGGGATGCATACTGCCAAAGTAATTAGACAGGACATGATTATTTGTTCTAAATATATGTAAAATCTCATTTAAAAACAAAAGGGAAGTCTTTCGTGAAAGATTATAAAATATAGCAATACAAAAAAGATGCTGTTTGTTTTGGCTAACTCATGCATGACATTTGTCACCCATACTTTTTGCCATTATTTTATTCTCAAACTTAACATATTTAGTACAAAACAAAATATGTTGTATGTATTGACCATTCCCAGCATTGCATAAAATGTCAACTGTTGACATAGAAATAACCAGCACATGATTATTTAAGACAGTTGGACAGATGTGAAATATCTGAGTTACTAAAATTATGATAACATTGGATTTCACATTCCAATCTTTGATTATTAAACCCATAATTTTTCATTTGCATGGTAAATGATTTGAACTCCTGTAAGTGCAGACAGGACAGTGTTAAGTTGAAGTTCAGATAAATCACTATTTAAGTGCAGTCCATCAACCATTCATCAATGAATATTAATAACATCACATAAACAGTACATCAAATATTTTCATCAGACGACAGACAGATCTCATTACCCTCATAAGACTTGCCACAATTCGTTGTGATGATCACACAGTTGCACTTTTCGGTGGCACATGTTGTGTCTGAGCCAACTTGTCCAGCTGTACCTTCAGATCACTTGCTTTAGGTCGCTCCTCTGGCTTCTCATGCAGCATTTTCTTGATGATTAGGTTCTGCAAAAAACAACACCTGTAACTGAGATCTTGTGTGCTAATCAGGTGTGCATTTGGATAAAGATGAGGAAAAGGGGGCGGGGCCCAAAGGGAACAAAGGCAGAGGGAACTGTTTGTTTGGGAGGAAAATAAAAGGTTTGGAGTGAGGTTGGGGATACTGTATGGGCTTTAGGAACAATGACATCCAAAGACCCTGAGGAGCAGCAAAGACTGACATCACAAGCCCAGAGGTAAAATGAATACTATTTCCCTTTTTCGGCGGCCGGTGAGTCCCTTCTTTTTGGAGTTTTATCCTCAACTGGCAGCATTCTCGTTTGAACTGGATTACCTTTTTTTGTGAAGTGACTTTGGACTTATTATTTTTGCTTTCGTTTGGATTATTCAGCCTTAACAAGAAGGCTGCATTTTAAGTTGGACAATGCCTGAGAATTACTCCAGATATAATTGTGTTTGTTTGTGATGCCATACTGACTCTGTCTAGGTTTTAGTTTGGGGGGGGGACTTTATTATTTTAGAGGACACTCTTAATGTATCAGCCACTCTCTTTGCCTGGTTAAATTACCACATTAGCTCCCAACCTTTTTTCAAAGGTAACTAGGCTTAAAATATAAGCTGATTGTTACAAACATCGCCTTCCAACAATAACTCACCCCCCCCCCCCCCCCACTTACACTTCCATTTCTGCCCCCTGTTTTATGTTTATGTTTATGTTTTTTTATTTATGTTTTTATTTTTTTATGTTTTATGTCTTGTCCTTGTATGTTTCTTTGTAAAGCGACCTTGAGGTTATGAAAGGTGCTATATAAATTCAAGTTGTTATTATTATAATTATTATTATTATTATTATTATTATTATTATTATTATTATTATTATTATATACCTCTTCTTGGAAGACCTGTGAAAAGTCTGTCGGGAGAATCTGTTTTCTTGCATGTTTTAAAACCTGGTATTCATGCAGTGATAAAAGGATGAAAGAACATAGTTAGCCTGAATCAAACTAATAATTCAACAATTGAGTTGAATGTTGCATATAAATACAAGAAGAGAAAAGCCGACAAATTATGGTAACATTGTGGTGGAAAGTCTTTGTCTGTAAACTTCACCTCTCCTCTTTCATGGCCAGAAGAGACTTTCCACAGGAGTTCCAAGTATATCAACCCCAGAGCAAATATGTCCACTTTTCGATCATGTGTTCCCCACCTTTTGGGAAATAATAAAAACACAGAATTGCCTGATGTTATATTAATATAACTCATAGAGGACGATTAGCAAGTCATGCTGTAGTGAAGTAAATGAAGTTTACAGCCCTACAGCATATGTTTAGGCCTATGATTGGTATTTGACCTTTAATAAAAGGGGTTTGTTAAAAATAGAGGACGAAAATATTAGGGTCGCAACTCATACCTGATGTGCGCCCTCCTGATGTGCGTCTCTCAGGGGCTTTTTAGCAGCATCTTGCTTGGCTTCCTTTTTCGTCTTCCCCACACCCTCAGGGTAGACTTTACCATTCAGGACCACCCTCTGGGTGAATCTGTAGAGCAATTATAATTATGTTATTCAGGCAGACTTGAAATAATGTTGGTGGGGTTGGGATGCATTCAATCAGTTGGTTCTGCATAATATAATAGTAAGCCTCTAGTAACCATCCATGTTGTTAATTGTGAGCAATAATGTGTGCCTAACTTACTCTACAAGGAGTAGAGTAAGTTAGGCATATTGCCCCATTAAAAATATATGCTACTGTTTTAAAATGATCTCAATTGAATTAGCTACTATCAGGAGGAAAATTACTTCAGGGAAATACAGTCAATTACAAATATATATATGGATATCGATTGATGTCGTGATCCTTTCATTATTTTTATCAACATAGCCTATAAGTGCATGTTTTTGACTTGTCCGTAGGCCTACTTCTCTCAAGAAACCCAAGGGTGCAGTTTATTTTCATTGTAAGGCAAGTTTATTTGTATAGCAACTTTCAACACAAGGCAATTCAAAGAGCTTTACAAAAAGGAAATACATATTATGTATACATACGTCCTCATATGTCATGACTTTATTGAGTATTTTACAAGTAAATGAGTTTATTGTTCTTGAAGAGGTTGATTACTTTGCACTTGGGACATTATAAAATCAACAACCCCTTAAGAAGCTCAGTAAAGTCAAATAATGTGCATTTCATTTACGATTTTTTTATAATGAAGATTTGTTAATTTATAATTTAGGCCATTTGTTATAAACAAAGGTTATGAGGAAATAATCACGCCCAGAAAATGACCGATCCCTGTGTCAGTGAAAAGTGTAAGTATAGGCCTACTGTATTATGAACATGCAGGGCTTTGATATGCCTATATATACTTTATTCTATATTTAGTTTATGGTATCTTCCCAATGTAGACCAACTAAAAAGTAGTTTAATGATTCTTTAAGGAGTTTCCTGATTAACCATGTGTCCTCTTTAAAGGAAAAGCTGTTTTTCGTCTGTGAGAAGTCCAATAATCTTGATATTGAACTACTCCCACTACCGTTCCGACCGAATAATATAGCTACACAGGAAGGCTTAAGCATAACTCACGGGTAAAAGGAATGTTATTAAACTTACGTTTTATCGTGGTCTGGGCCAACAGAGCCAAGGTCCTCATATTGAAGTAAAAAACTTGTTTTCTTCGCGTATTCGTTCAGTTTATAAACAGCACTTTCCATCTTAAAACACGTCAGAATTCAATCTTGAATTACGTAAAACGATAGGTTCAAAACTACACCGCTCACAGCAGCTCTCGGTTTTCCCAGTTTGGTCCCGCGTAGCTACATATCCTTGCTGCTTCGATTCAACCCATTTTTGGATACAACTAACTTTCGATTTCCTGATATGACAGTAAACGTCATGACGTTACGTGACTTGACAATACTGATACATAAATCCAGACAAACAACAAAACCTACACTGTTATATATTTTTTAATGTGTGTGGCAACTGATTTAGGTACATTGACGTTTTGAATTTGATCGTTTGCATATTATGTTTAGATATTTTACTTCATTATAGGCTACATCATACATCTTATTGTACTTATTCTAACCTGACATCTGCTTTCCTACATACTTTACTCTTGAATTAATGTCTATTGATTTATTGAATGTCACTGTTTATTAAAGACACCAAAAACCCCAAACTTCAAACTTGGCACCACTCGTAAAAATGTTTTAATCTAACTTACACTTACACACCCTAACTTGCACAATACCTTTTAACCTAATTTATACACCCTAACTTGCACAATACATTTTAACAGAGCATCACAACAGCTGTTGACGATTTGTTTGAATGTGTTACAGTAGAAATTTGTATGGAAAAGTCTAAACATTTTATTGTGAGTTGTATATACAGAGCTCCTGGAACCTGTATTGACACATTTACAGATAGGGTAGAAAACATGTTTACTAAATCATTACAAAAAATGATGTTTATCTGTGGGGATTACAATATTGACCTGTTGAATCCAAATAAGCATAAAATTACCGAACACTTCATCAATACATTGTTTGTATCCTAAAATTACCAGACCTAGTAGAATCACTTCTCATTCTGCTACATTAATAGACAACATATTCACAAACATTGTGGAAAACAATACAGTAGGCGGACTATTATATAGTGACATAAGTGATCATTTACCTGTTTTTATTGTCTATCACTGCAGCTCTAAGAAACCGAAAGTCGCCAGCCATTTCAAATACAAAAGATTGAGAACTGAAGATAACATAATTGCATTTAAGAATGACTTACTAAAGCAGAATTGGAGGGTAGTATATGAGAGAGACGATATTGACAAGGCCTATGATGAATTTCTAAACATCTTTAAAGCACTTTATGACAAAAACTGTCCTGTGAAACAATGCAGAGAGAGACACAAACAAACTCACAGTGCATGGATCACTAATGGCCTAAAAAATGCCTGCAAAAAGAAAAATACACTATATAGACAATTCATAAAAATATAGAACTTCAGAAGCAGAAAATAAATATAAAAGATATAAGAATAAATTAACCCATATTCTGAGGATATGTAAAAAATAATACTATAATAAAATATTAGAGAATAATAAGAATAATATGAAAGGTTTATGGAAAGTTTTTTAATAGTGTCATTAGAAATGGAGCAAAAAGCTCTGGTTACCCTGAGTTTTTTGTGGACAAAAATAATGTTATTAATAATACAGAAGATGTGGTTAATGGTTTTAATGAATTCTTTGTAAATGTGGGGCCAGATCCGGCAGAAAAAATTAAAACCGTAGAAACAACTAAAGGGGAAGATACGGACCTCTGGAATGAAAACAATAGCTCCTTCTTCCTCACACCAGTCGAAGAAAAAGAAATCATAGATAATGTGCGAAAATGTAAAAGAAAATCCTCGACCGATTGAAATAATATTGATATGGTTATAATAAAAAACATTATTGAAGAAATTGCAGAACCATTCACTCATCTCTTTAACTTGTTTTTTCAATCTGGTAAATTCCCAAATAAAATGAAAATAGCAAAAGTTATACCATTATATAAAACTTGGGATAAACACCATTACACAAGTTACAGACCTGTTTCATTGCTCTCTCAGTTTTCCAAGATCCTTGAAAAGCTTTTTACAAAAAGACTTGACAGTTTCATGGAAACACATCATCTTTTGGACGACAGTCAATATGGATTCAGGAAAGATAGATCAACATCTATGGCACTCAATCAATCAATGTTTATTTATATAGCTCAATATCACAAATGTTACATTTGTCTCAGTGGACTTCACAGTTTGTACAGAATATCAGTATGACAATACGAAACCCTCTATCCTTAGACCCTCACATCGTACAAGGAAAAACTTCCAGAGAAAACCCACAGTTTAAAGGGAAAAATGGGAGAAACCTCAGGGAGAGCAACAGAGGAGGGATCCCTCTCCCAGGACGGACAGACGTGCAATAGATGCCGTGTGTAAATTGAAAAGATAATACATTTGCAACATAGGTAGTCCAAATGTTTGGAAATGCATGTGTGTATAATAGGAAGATGAATCCACGAGGATATCCATCCAGGACTTATGATCCAGGACCACAGCCACGACTCAAGATCCAGGACTCGCGATCCATGACATAGGACCGCAGGCTCATCCATGACTCCGGATCCCGGCGTATATAGACACCAAAAAGAAAGACATTTGGGGAAGCTGGGTTAATCGGAACATGAGAGTGCACAGGTATAGACAGGGAGAAGGAAGAAGTAAGATGTCCCCCGACAAACTAAGCCTACATCAGCAAAACTAGGGGCTGAATCTAATCAGCCCTAACTATAAGCTTTATCAAAAAGGAAGGTCTTAAGCGCACTCTTAAAAACGGATAGGGTGTCTGCCGCCCGAACACAAACTGGAAGCTGATTCCACAAAAGTGGAGCTTGATAAGAAAAGGCTCTGGCTCCCATTGTACTTTTAGAGACTCTAGGAACAACCAACAACCCTGCATTTTTTTTAACGCAATGCCCTAGTAGGACAGTGGGGTATAATGAGTTCTTTAAGGTAAGATGGCGCCTGCCCATTAAGGGCTTTGTAGGCGAGAAGAAGAATTTTAAATTCTATCCTGTGTTCTATAGGGAGCCGGTGTAAGGCAGCCAGAACAGGAGTAATGTGGTCCCTTTTCCTAACTCTGGTTAGTACACCAGCTGCAGCATTTTGAATCAGCTGAAGCGACTTGATTGACTTCTTGGTACACCTTGATAATAAGGAGTTACAATAATCCAGCCAAGAAGTAACAAATGCATGGACTAGTTTCTCTGCATCGTTTTGAGGCAAGATATGCCTGATTTTTGCAATGTTACGTAGATGGAAGTAGGCGGTCCTTGAAATTGATTTTATGTGGGTGTTAAAGGATAAATCCTGATCAAATATAACACCAAGATTCCTTACAGGCTCACTGGAGGCCAAATTAATGCCATCCATAGTTAGTATATCTTTAGATAATTTGTTTCGTAGATTCTTCGGGCCAAGTACAATAACTTCAGTTTTGGTCGTGTTTAACATAAAAAAATGTAAGGTCATCCACGTTTTTAAGTCCTTGAGGCAGTCTTGAATTTTATTTAGATGATTAATTTCATCAGGCTTGATTGATAAATATAGTTGAGTATCATCCGCATAACAATGAAAGTTTACAGAATGATTCCTTATAATATTGCCTAACGGAAACATATATAATGTGAACAAAATAGGTCCGAGCACTGAGCCCTGTGTTACTCCATGGCTAACTTTGGTTTGCGTGGAAGATTCATCGTTGACACGTACAAACTGAGAGCGTTCAGATAGATAGGACCTAAACCAGCCTAAAGCAGTTCCCTGTATGCCAACTAAGTGCTCGAGTCTTTGCAATAAGATATCATGGTCGATAGTATCAAATGCAGCACTGAGATCGAGCAAAACAAGAATATAGACAAGTCCCTTGTCTGAGGCTATTAGAATGTCATTTGTGACTTTAACCAGAGCTGTCTCTGTGCTATGATGTGTTCTAAAGCCAGACTGAAAATCTTCAAATAAATCATAGTTTTTTAAGTAATCACACAGCTGGCACTAATGGAATTAAGTGAGGAAATAGCAAACTGCATGGACAATAAAAAACAAGCAGTGGGAATATTTATAGACTTACAAAAAGCATTTGACACCATAGATCACAATATTTTACTGATAAAACTGGAACGGTATGGCATCAGAGGGTGGGATTAGACTGGGTGAGAGATTATTTAAGCAACAGACAACAATTTGTTGAAATTGGTGAACATAAATCAAAAAACATGAACATAACTTGTGGAGTACCTCAGGGGTCCGTGTTGGGTCCAAAGCTGTTCATAATATACATCAACGACATTTGCAGAGTATCAAATATATTGAAATTAATTTTATTTGCAGATGACACTAATATTTTTTGTTCCGGTGACAATTTGAAAGAGCTAATGGAAGTGATAACAGCATAAATGAGTAAAACATTGGTTTGACACAAACAAATTATCATTAAATATAAGCAAAACAAAGATTATGTTATTTGGAAAACATAAAACAAATCCACAGGTGGAATTAATACTAGATAACATAAACATAGAAAGAGTATATGAAATGAAGTTCCTTGGTGTGGTTTTAGACCACAAAATCAGCTGGAAGCCTCATATCACTCATGTAAAAGCAAAACTGGCTAAAACTATCGCAATATTGGGAAAAGCCAGACACATTCTGGACTACAACTCATTGTATACTCTATATAACACACTGATATTGCCATATCTGATTTACTGTGTAGAATTTGGGGAAACACGTACAAAACCAACCTACAGCCGTTATGCACATTACAAAAAAGGGCTATAAGAGTTATCAATAATGTTAGATATCTTGAACACACTAACGTATTATTTTTGAAGTCACACATTTTGAAGTTCATTGATCTGTTTAAATTTAAAACGGCACAAATCATGTACAGAGCAAGACATAATCTACTTCCTAGGAAATTAAAAACATTGTTCGTAGACAGAGAGGGTGGGTATAATTTGAGAGGAAATCTACATTTGAAACAACTCAAGGTCAGAACAACTCTGAGAAGTATGAGTATAACAATCTGTGGGGTGATTTTATGGAATGGTTTGGAGCAGGAGTTAAACAAAGCACAAGCATAATTCAGTTTAAAAGGATGTACAGAAACACTTTTTTGAAAAACTATGAGAATGAAGAGAGGTGATTGAAGATGAGAAATTATTGTAAATGTATGTATAAATGTAAAGATGTGAGTAGGAATAACTTGCTGAAATGATTGAAAAGATAATCATTGATTAGCACCGCTAATCAATGATTTTCTTTTTTAACAGCAGTCCCTAATATATTTGTAGAAAGGCAGGAAATGTAATTAAATCGAGAAAATGTTTCATTGCAGAGGACCTCCTGTTTTGTGTCCCCCCCCCACTTCTCAAACCAAAGTTACACCCTTGACTACCATTGACCATCGACTTACCTGCAATATTAGTTTTACAAATAATTATATTAAATTAAAAATAAATACATAAAATAAATAAATATTTATTTGTATTTATCTCATATAAATTAATAATAATTATAAACTGTATGTAGTACCCTGTTCATCCACCGGGTGGCAGTGTTGACCCCCCAGGAAGCCATGAAGAAGAAGCAGTGATGACGCAGGTCCAACATGGCGCTGCAGGTGGAGTTGTGTTGCCTGGAAACTTTCCCCTCTCACCTCAGTCCTCTGGATGTTTTGATTTTCCAATCTCACCTGGACTCGATCTTCCAGAATGACAGCGACCCACCAACCGTCCTCTTCACCCCGCAGCCGCCTCAGGGCTCCTGTAAACCGGGCATTTTACTGCGCCTCCACCCAACCACCGAGGAGGAGACTCTTGGTTCCCCCAGACCCGAGTTCAAGACCCGGGTCCGGCTCTTCACCAGCCGGCTCTTCCTGCAGCACCACGGGCTCCAGAGGGCCGGGAGCACCGGGACTATCCGGGCCATGGAGCCGGTTTCCCTGAACAGAGTGGTGCTGGGAGCCCGCAGCAGACAGACTCTCCTCTGGGCAGGAGGAGAGAGGTTCACCGAGGGGCTGCTGGAGCTCTGCAGCCCGGGACAGTGTCTGCTTGCCCGGCAGGGAGACCCTCTGCTGCTGCCCCCCATACACCCGGGACAGGACCCGGGACAGGTGAGAGACCAGGGGATTTATAACTTTATTTATTCTTCATCTACAAGTCGGAATCTGAACTTCTTCAGCTCCATGTTTTTGAATTATATAAGTTAGACATTTTTGAGAAATGAGAAAAAAAAATCCTTTAAAAGAAATTGCAACTTTTGATGAAAACTGATAATAATCAAAAACGCTGTCATGTGAACATGACAAAAAAACAAAAGTGTTTTTGATACAAATCAGACACCTGTTTTTTAAATAAAACATAGTTTAGTAACTTTTAATACATGTTGTCTTATTCTTATTGCATTCCTTAGTTTAATTGTAAACATGAAGTTAATCCTGAAACCAGAACCGCTGTTTTAATAAGGTGTTTTGATTCCCCCCCCCCCTCTTCCTAAGGTGATGGAGCTGCTGGTGTTGGAGTGCAGTCCTGTCACCCAGGGACGGATCACGGCCGACACCTCTCTGGTTCTGACTGACTGCTGGGACCCCCCGGACCCCCCTGCCGCCCCCCCACCCTGCACGCTTATGTAAATATATTTAACATGTTCATACAAATGCACAACTTTTTACTGTGATATCTTGTTTTAATAGTTACTTTATAATAATAATAAACGTTATTTGTATAACCCCTTTCATGCACAAAGCAGCCCAACGTACTTTACAGAACAAGAAAAAAACATAACAACAATAACATCTACAGTGAAATGAAATTCGTCCTAATTTATCACTTTATTTTAATTTGTATTCTATTTTATCTTTATTTTTACCCTGTGTGAACCCTGTTTTCCATTCTGACACTTTTGCTTCTATTAACGCCTGAATTAAGGGGTTAAATAAAGTTGTACCTTATCTCATCAGACCGCTCAGACTGTGCGTGTCGGACTTCGCTCATTACGCTGACGGCCTCGGAGGCGGTCTCTCTCTCCTGGACAACAGGAAGCTGCTGGGCTCTGGGTTTTCGGGCGTCCTGCAGGCTCTGGAGTGCAGGCTGGACGTCCGGGTGGTGGACACTCAGCGATGGCGGGGAGTCAAAGGTCAGCAGGGGGTCGCTGTGGATGTGGACAGCTGTGTGTTCGTGAGCAAACAGCTGCTCCTCAGGCTGGGGCTGTTCAACCAGGAGTGGGTGAAGCTGTCGCGGCCGGGCGGTTCCTGCAGAACAGCTGATGTTAGGGGGGGGGTCTGCAGACAGAGGCTGGTCTCTGTGCTGGTGCTGGATCCATCACTAAGTCCAGATCTGCAGAACCAGGAGGAAGTCGGTTTCATATCAGCAACTCTGTGGTTCAACATGACTGAAGGAGACGTGAGCCCCGTGAGCATCTGCACTCTGAGGATGAAGGTGATTCGACCAGCGCTCAACAATTCATCTGAATTCTATCCAAAAAGCAATATGGATAAATAGATAGATAGAATTGGAGGATGACACCCTCTTTAATGGTCACACATACATGCACACAGCACACACAGTGACATTTGACATCTGCATTTAACCCATCCTAGTACTAGGAGCAGTGGGCAGCGCACGGGTGCAATATTCGCTAAAGGCATATTATTTTAAAATGTATGTCAACAAGTGAAAATGTTAATTTCCCCAGAATTATTTCCAACAGAAGAAATGCAGAGTCCCCTTTTCTAGTCACTACTTTATCTCAGCCTCTCCCCCTTTAATAACATGTTGTGTCCGGTCCTCTCAGAGGTGGAGACCCTCTCCTCCTGTGCCCGGCGGTCCGCACTCTCACAGCTTCTGTCGCTCAGCTTCTCCTGCGTTCTCCAGCGAGCTTCACGTCCAGCCAGTGGTTTCCCCGCTCTACAACAGCCTCAGCTGCTACGACACGGTGCTGTCTGAACACTTCAGCACGCCCAGGTCAGCCTGACAGCTTTGGTATTTAGATACTAAATCATAATAATTATTATTATCGGATGCTTTTTATACACTTCTCCTCTGAGTGTCCTCTCTCTCTCTGCAGGCTGGTTTCAGAGGGAGACATCCTGACCGTTCGTGCTGAAAACCATCCAGACCTGCTGGAGAACAACTCAGAGGGAATACACAGGTACGGATCACTCATCCACGAATACATGATGTTCACCAGAATGCTGAAGACCACAGAGGACATGCATGTGATAATGTATGACATGTTGCTTTGTCAGCGTGTTCAGCTTGACATGAACAAGATTATTCTGTAGAGACACAAATGTTATTATTGTTGGTTAGGTTAATCTGAGTTAATGAAGTGATGTCTTAATAACTGCCTCGGACATTTATGACATTTGAATTTGAGAATAAACAGTTAATTATTTAAAAAATCTTTTAACTGTTGACGTGTTGACCTAAGTGCAACCTTTGACCTCCGGCAGGTGTCCGGTGCTGTACTTCAGAGTGCAGAAGGTATGTTCGTCTGCAGAGAGAGAAGAAGAGGATGAAGAGGAGGGAGAAGCTCTCCTGGCTGACAGACAACACACCTCTCTCTACATGGTAACCTTTGACCCTTTGCCTCCTGTCAGTGTGTGTGGCTGCAGTTCAATAGTATTGTTTGCTTAGTCAAGTTTCTGACTCAGCGAAATAACCTGCAAAAACCCTAGTGGCATTTTAAGAGCTGGTTTAATTATCTCTAAATGTTAAGGACATGTGCTTCAAAGCTTCCGTCACTCATAGGATACACTGCAGCATCCTAACAAAGAAAAGGAGATAATCCTATATTCATGCGTCTGCAACATTTAAAGCAACTCAACATTTGGCCTTTAAGAACATCACTTGTTGCTCTTTATTGTACTCAGCAGATCACTTTTTAAAGTTTGTTTTTCAAAGTTTTTCACAGTACAGGCCCTTACTTTAATTGTTAATTAAAGTTGGTTGTGTTTGTTTGTTTGTTTAGCCTACTAATGTTCAATGCGTTCTAAATAAAGTTGCTAAACATCCCTTCAAAGTCGTGTAAGAACCGTGGGATTCTGTAAACCTTTGTTATCTTTTTTCAAGTCCTCATGAATTATTATTCAGATATTTCTTTACCCTCATCAGGATGTTTTCTGTTTCCTTTTTTAGGGAAAAAAATAATTAGGAGAAGATTCATGAAGATTGTTTTGATTATTCCAATGCAGCCTGTGTCTTTGACAGCTGTGTCACTGAATGTGTGTGTGTGTGTGTCCTCAGCAAGCGTCCACCAGCAGCGCGGCCCCCCCCCTCTCAGTGGAGGGCTCCTCTCTGTGGAGCAGCCTCTCTCCTCCGGGCCTCCTCAGGACGGTGGAGCTCCTCAGCAGCATCGTCCTCCCTCACCTGCACCACAGGTAACTGTCCGTCTGCAGCTCTGACAGGAAGTGTGATAGAGAGAGGCATGATGGGACATGTAGTCATGTAATGATACTGTTCTGTGTGGTTGTAGCAGCTCTCTGCCCGGCTGCACCGTCCTCCTTCACGGCCCGTCAGGAAGTGGGAAGATGACAGCAGTCAGCGCAGCGAGTCGGAGACTGAACCTCCACCTGCTGAAGGTAAGACAGCCTTCTTCATCTTTTTTATTCTTCCTCCTATTAATCCGATTATTATAAGTTTTCCAGTCTTTAAAGAGTAATCTATTCGTAAATATAGAATTTTTTTATAAGAAATGTTACTGTGTTGCATAGTTTCAAAAGTGCAAGTACTCATTGGGCACAATGGCATTTTTCACACTCAAGATTGTGTATAATATTTGTTTTTATCACAAAGAATTACACAGAAGAGTAAAAATATAACTAAATTACAAGTAGGTCAAAATTGTAACTAAATATATTATAATGTGTGACTAGATGGGCATTTATATTCAAACATAAGGTGTATTTCTCAAAGTATTTATAGTAAAGAAGGTTTTTTTTAAACATTGAGTTGTAAATGATTATTAAATATATATAAAAGCATTAAATGTATCAGATTAGCTACTCATAAATATGTTTTTGATTTATCATCCCTCTGATAATAGCATATCTACATTAAGAAACAGCTGGATTTTCTAAATAAATGAAGCTTATTACCTTAACATTTCCCTCACTTGCTGTAAGTGTGTGTGACTGTTGTTACACGTTGTTATGGTTACACTTCCCGTTGTCCTGTGTGCAGGTGGACTGTGAGTGTGTGTGTGACTGTTACACGTTGTTATGGTTACACTTCCTGTTGTCCTGTGTGCAGGTGGACAGTGTGTGTGTGTGACTGTTACACGTTGTTATGGTTACACTTCCTGTTGTCCTGTGTGCAAGTGGACTGTGAGTGTGTGTGTGACTGTTGTTGCACGTTGTTATGGTTACACTTCCTGTTGTCCTCTGTGCAGGTGGACTGTGTGAGTGTGTGTGACTGTTACACGTTGTTATGGTTACACTTCTTGTTGTCCTGTGTGCAGGTGGACTGTGAGTGTGTGTGTGTGACTGTTGTTGCACGTTGTTATGGTTACACTTCCTGTTGTCCTGTGTGCAGGTGGACTGTGTGAGTGTGTGTGCTGACACCCCAGCAGCCTCGGAGGTGAAGCTCAGCTCGGTGTTTCAGCGGGCTGAAGCCATGCAGCCCTGCGTCCTGCTGCTCAGGAACCTGCAGGTCCTGCTCCGCCC
>NW_027639657.1:0-97000 GCF_949606895.1 Notothenia rossii
GAAGGTTCCCAGGGGCAAATACAGTGCCAGGTGTCAGACTATTTAAAATATGTTTACCCAGGATTCAGACACCTTCCCTGGCTTGTAAAATGCGGTGATGCGCCCTGGAGGTATCAGACTATTTTAAACAACTTTTCCCCGCCTTTCAAACACTTGTTCCTGGGTTATAGCCTGTCATTTTGCAGGATATAATTTAACATGGAATCTCTCCTGGAAATGGACATATTCTGTGCATTTCCAGGAGAGGTTACATGTTAAATTATATCCTGCCAAATGACAGGCTACAACTCTCTTCCATACGTTTAAAAACACTTTTCCGACTATTTTAAACAACTTTTCCCCGCCTTTCAAACACTTGTTCCTGGGTTATAGCCTGTCATTTTGCAGGATATCATTTAACATGGAATCTCTCCTGGAAATGGACATATTCTGTGCATTTCCAGGAGAGGTTACATGTTAAATGATATCCTGCAAAATGACAGGCTACAACTCTCTTCCAGACGTTTATAAACACTTTCCCCGACAATTTAAACATTATTTCTGGCTTGTAAAGTGCGGTGATGAGCCCTGACAGTATCAGACTATTTAATGGGTTACCAGGAGCATGAGAATATCCTCCAAAGAAGGGGTGGTAGTGTCATGAATAAGGCCGAATATGGATGCCGATGTGCGGACGGTAAAGCATCGCAAAATCCACCCCCTTTAGGGTAACCAGGGGCATGAAATTCTGTAGGGTGTGAACATCTGGGTTTAGTCCGTGGGGGAGTGCTTAAGTCCGGGGGCCCGGGGTCTCACGGTGCACAAGGTTATGGAAGTACCACTGTTGCCGGAGGTCCTCAGTCCGTCCTTTGGGGCTCTGTCAGGGGCTACAGAGAGGTGGTTTTCCCGGTCCCTCTCCTGGAGGTATGAAATAACCTGAGCTCCATGTGAGGGAGAGAGGCTGGAGTTCATTAGGCCGTCCTTTGGGGCTCTGTGAGGTGCCCAAGAGAGGTGCTTTTCCCGGTCAATTGTAATGGAAGTCTGACATGAGCAGAGTGTGCATGTGAGGGAGCCGTGCTGGAGCTGCTTAGTCCGTCCTTTGGGGCTCTGTGAGGTGCTTTTCCCGGTCTATTTTAATGGAAGTCTGACATGAGCAGAGTGTGCATGTGAGGGAGCCGTGCTGGAGCTGCTTAGTCCGTCCTTTGGGGCTCTGTGAGGTGCTTTTCCCGGTCTATTTTAATGGAAGTCTGACATGAGCAGAGTGTGCATGTGAGGGAGCCGTGCTGGAGCTGCTTAGTCCGTCCTTTGGGGCTCTGTGAGGTGCTTTTCCCGGTCTATTTTAATGGAAGTCTGACATGAGCAGAGTGTGCATGTGAGGGAGCCGTGCTGGAGCTGCTTAGTCCGTCCTTTGGGGCTCTGTGAGGTGCTTTTCCCGGTCTATTTTAATGGAAGTCTGACATGAGCAGAGTGTGCATGTGAGGGAGCCGTGCTGGAGCTGCTTAGTCCGTCCTTTGGGGCTCTGTGAGGTGCTTTTCCCGGTCTATTTTAATGGAAGTCTGACATGAGCAGAGTGTGTGTGTGAGGGAGCCGTGCTGGAGCTGCTTAGTCCGTCCTTTGGGGCTCTGTGAGGGGCTAAATAGAGGTGTTTTTCCCGCTCTATTTTAATGTAAGTCTGACATGAGCAGAGTGTGCATGTGAGGGAGCCGTGCTGGACCTGCTTAGTCCGTCCTTTGGGGCTCTGTGAGGGGCTAAATAGAGGTGTTTTTCCCGGTCTATTTTAATGTAAGTCTGACATGAGCAGAGTGTGCATGCTTTGAAACTAATCCACCCACGCTTAGCATGCTATTTTAGGGTATAAATCGTACCTTGTCACCATGCACTGTGCTCCCTGGGACGACGCGCCCTCCTGTGGGGACACATGAGAACTGCACTCAAATCACTTTGTGCTTTTTAAACAGTTTAACATATTTTTTTCCACATTTAAAAACCGCTTTCTGCCCTGGAAATCATTTCTAATCATTATTACCGTTATGGAGGGGCTGCAGGAACACTTTCCCCGCCTTGCAAACATTTATTCCTGGTTAAAATAATCAATTTGTTCCGCCTGCTTTCCGTCAGCACCTCTGCGGCTGTCGGATTAACACAGATGAATGCACTTTTAACACTCACGCAGCCAAAATTCCTGCTCTTTTCCTGGGTTACAAAGTGAGGTGACGCAGCCTGTCCTCTGAGTCTCCCCGCCTCTCAGAGACTTATTTCTGGGTAAAAAAAGCCATGTGCTCCGCCCCCTGGATCTCTGCATGTGTGTGTGCCTGTGAGTCTCTGGCTACTGTCCACATGCCCGCATTATGAGGCACTATTTTCGGATACATTTTCTCATTTTCACCACTTTTCATGTTTTTATTATGTATATTGTTATATTATTATTATTATTATTGTATATATGTATACTGTGTATACTGTTTTTGTAAAAATCATGTGATTATTAAATAAATAATAAAACATGACTATAACCTTGAAGGTTCCCAGGGGCAAATACAGTGCCAGGTGTCAGACTATTTAAAATATGTTTACCCAGGATTCAGACACCTTCCCTGGCTTGTAAAATGCGGTGATGCGCCCTGGAGGTATCAGACTATTTTAAACAACTTTTCCCCGCCTTTCAAACACTTGTTCCTGGGTTATAGCCTGTCATTTTGCAGGATATAATTTAACATGGAATCTCTCCTGGAAATGGACATATTCTGTGCATTTCCAGGAGAGGTTACATGTTAAATGATATCCTGCAAAATGACAGGCTACAACTCTCTTCCATACGTTTAAGAACACTTTTCCGACTATTTTAAACAACTTTTCCCCGCCTTTCAAACACTTGTTCCTGGGTTATAGCCTGTCATTTTGCAGGATATCATTTAACATGGAATCTCTCCTGGAAATGGACATATTCTGTGCATTTCCAGGAGAGGTTACATGTTAAATGATATCCTGCAAAATGACAGGCTACAACTCTCTTCCAGACGTTTATAAACACTTTCCCCGACCATTTAAACATTATTTCTGGCTTGTAAAGTGCGGTGATGAGCCCTGACAGTATCAGACTATTTAATGGGTTACCAGGAGCATGAGAATATCCTCCAAAGAAGGGGTGGTAGTGTCATGAATAAGGCCGAATATGGATGCCGATGTGCGGACGGTAAAGCATCGCAAAATCCACCCCCTTTAGGGTAACCAGGGGCATGAAATTCTGTAGGGTGTGAACATCTGGGTTTAGTCCGTGGGGGAGTGCTTAAGTCCGGGGGCCCGGGGTCTCACGGTGCACAAGGTTATGGAAGTACCACTGTTGCCGGAGGTCCTCAGTCCGTCCTTTGGGGCTCTGTCAGGGGCTACAGAGAGGTGGTTTTCCCGGTCCCTCTCCTGGAGGTATGAAATAACCTGAGCTCCATGTGAGGGAGAGAGGCTGGAGTTCATTAGGCCGTCCTTTGGGGCTCTGTGAGGTGCCCAAGAGAGGTGCTTTTCCCGGTCAATTGTAATGGAAGTCTGACATGAGCAGAGTGTGCATGTGAGGGAGCCGTGCTGGAGCTGCTTAGTCCGTCCTTTGGGGCTCTGTGAGGTGCTTTTCCCGGTCTATTTTAATGGAAGTCTGACATGAGCAGAGTGTGCATGTGAGGGAGCCGTGCTGGAGCTGCTTAGTCCGTCCTTTGGGGCTCTGTGAGGTGCTTTTCCCGGTCTATTTTAATGGAAGTCTGACATGAGCAGAGTGTGCATGTGAGGGAGCCGTGCTGGAGCTGCTTAGTCCGTCCTTTGGGGCTCTGTGAGGTGCTTTTCCCGGTCTATTTTAATGGAAGTCTGACATGAGCAGAGTGTGCATGTGAGGGAGCCGTGCTGGAGCTGCTTAGTCCGTCCTTTGGGGCTCTGTGAGGTGCTTTTCCCGGTCTATTTTAATGGAAGTCTGACATGAGCAGAGTGTGCATGTGAGGGAGCCGTGCTGGAGCTGCTTAGTCCGTCCTTTGGGGCTCTGTGAGGTGCTTTTCCCGGTCTATTTTAATGGAAGTCTGACATGAGCAGAGTGTGTGTGTGAGGGAGCCGTGCTGGAGCTGCTTAGTCCGTCCTTTGGGGCTCTGTGAGGGGCTAAATAGAGGTGTTTTTCCCGCTCTATTTTAATGTAAGTCTGACATGAGCAGAGTGTGCATGTGAGGGAGCCGTGCTGGACCTGCTTAGTCCGTCCTTTGGGGCTCTGTGAGGGGCTAAATAGAGGTGTTTTTCCCGGTCTATTTTAATGTAAGTCTGACATGAGCAGAGTGTGCATGCTTTGAAACTAATCCACCCACGCTTAGCATGCTATTTTAGGGTATAAATCGTACCTTGTCACCATGCACTGTGCTCCCTGGGACGACGCGCCCTCCTGTGGGGACACATGAGAACTGCACTCAAATCACTTTGTGCTTTTTAAACAGTTTAACATATTTTTTTCCACATTTAAAAACCGCTTTCTGCCCTGGAAATCATTTCTAATCATTATTACCGTTATGGAGGGGCTGCAGGAACACTTTCCCCGCCTTGCAAACATTTATTCCTGGTTAAAATAATCAATTTGTTCCGCCTGCTTTCCGTCAGCACCTCTGCGGCTGTCGGATTAACACAGATGAATGCACTTTTAACACTCACGCAGCCAAAATTCCTGCTCTTTTCCTGGGTTACAAAGTGAGGTGACGCAGCCTGTCCTCTGAGTCTCCCCGCCTCTCAGAGACTTATTTCTGGGTAAAAAAAGCCATGTGCTCCGCCCCCTGGATCTCTGCATGTGTGTGTGCCTGTGAGTCTCTGGCTACTGTCCACATGCCCGCATTATGAGGCACTATTTTCGGATACATTTTCTCATTTTCACCACTTTTCATGTTTTTATTATGTATATTGTTATATTATTATTATTATTATTGTATATATGTATACTGTGTATACTGTTTTTGTAAAAATCATG
This sequence comes from Notothenia rossii, assembly GCF_949606895.1. Lineage (NCBI taxonomy): Eukaryota > Metazoa > Chordata > Actinopteri > Perciformes > Nototheniidae > Notothenia > Notothenia rossii. The sequence continues at coordinate 4,955 of NW_027639657.1, forward strand.
TGATTATTAAATAAATAATAAAACATGACTATAACCTTGAAGGTTCCCAGGGGCAAATACAGTGCCAGGTGTCAGACTATTTAAAATATGTTTACCCAGGATTCAGACACCTTCCCTGGCTTGTAAAATGCGGTGATGCGCCCTGGAGGTATCAGACTATTTTAAACAACTTTTCCCCGCCTTTCAAACACTTGTTCCTGGGTTATAGCCTGTCATTTTGCAGGATATAATTTAACATGGAATCTCTCCTGGAAATGGACATATTCTGTGCATTTCCAGGAGAGGTTACATGTTAAATGATATCCTGCAAAATGACAGGCTACAACTCTCTTCCATACGTTTAAGAACACTTTTCCGACTATTTTAAACAACTTTTCCCCGCCTTTCAAACACTTGTTCCTGGGTTATAGCCTGTCATTTTGCAGGATATCATTTAACATGGAATCTCTCCTGGAAATGGACATATTCTGTGCATTTCCAGGAGAGGTTACATGTTAAATGATATCCTGCAAAATGACAGGCTACAACTCTCTTCCAGACGTTTATAAACACTTTCCCCGACCATTTAAACATTATTTCTGGCTTGTAAAGTGCGGTGATGAGCCCTGACAGTATCAGACTATTTAATGGGTTACCAGGAGCATGAGAATATCCTCCAAAGAAGGGGTGGTAGTGTCATGAATAAGGCCGAATATGGATGCCGATGTGCGGACGGTAAAGCATCGCAAAATCCACCCCCTTTAGGGTAACCAGGGGCATGAAATTCTGTAGGGTGTGAACATCTGGGTTTAGTCCGTGGGGGAGTGCTTAAGTCCGGGGGCCCGGGGTCTCACGGTGCACAAGGTTATGGAAGTACCACTGTTGCCGGAGGTCCTCAGTCCGTCCTTTGGGGCTCTGTCAGGGGCTACAGAGAGGTGGTTTTCCCGGTCCCTCTCCTGGAGGTATGAAATAACCTGAGCTCCATGTGAGGGAGAGAGGCTGGAGTTCATTAGGCCGTCCTTTGGGGCTCTGTGAGGTGCCCAAGAGAGGTGCTTTTCCCGGTCAATTGTAATGGAAGTCTGACATGAGCAGAGTGTGCATGTGAGGGAGCCGTGCTGGAGCTGCTTAGTCCGTCCTTTGGGGCTCTGTGAGGTGCTTTTCCCGGTCTATTTTAATGGAAGTCTGACATGAGCAGAGTGTGCATGTGAGGGAGCCGTGCTGGAGCTGCTTAGTCCGTCCTTTGGGGCTCTGTGAGGTGCTTTTCCCGGTCTATTTTAATGGAAGTCTGACATGAGCAGAGTGTGCATGTGAGGGAGCCGTGCTGGAGCTGCTTAGTCCGTCCTTTGGGGCTCTGTGAGGTGCTTTTCCCGGTCTATTTTAATGGAAGTCTGACATGAGCAGAGTGTGCATGTGAGGGAGCCGTGCTGGAGCTGCTTAGTCCGTCCTTTGGGGCTCTGTGAGGTGCTTTTCCCGGTCTATTTTAATGGAAGTCTGACATGAGCAGAGTGTGCATGTGAGGGAGCCGTGCTGGAGCTGCTTAGTCCGTCCTTTGGGGCTCTGTGAGGTGCTTTTCCCGGTCTATTTTAATGGAAGTCTGACATGAGCAGAGTGTGTGTGTGAGGGAGCCGTGCTGGAGCTGCTTAGTCCGTCCTTTGGGGCTCTGTGAGGGGCTAAATAGAGGTGTTTTTCCCGGTCTATTTTAATGTAAGTCTGACATGAGCAGAGTGTGCATGCTTTGAAACTAATCCACCCACGCTTAGCATGCTATTTTAGGGTATAAATCGTACCTTGTCACCATGCACTGTGCTCCCTGGGACGACGCGCCCTCCTGTGGGGACACATGAGAACTGCACTCAAATCACTTTGTGCTTTTTAAACAGTTTAACATATTTTTTTCCACATTTAAAAACCGCTTTCTGCCCTGGAAATCATTTCTAATCATTATTACCGTTATGGAGGGGCTGCAGGAACACTTTCCCCGCCTTGCAAACATTTATTCCTGGTTAAAATAATCAATTTGTTCCGCCTGCTTTCCGTCAGCACCTCTGCGGCTGTCGGATTAACACAGATGAATGCACTTTTAACACTCACGCAGCCAAAATTCCTGCTCTTTTCCTGGGTTACAAAGTGAGGTGACGCAGCCTGTCCTCTGAGTCTCCCCGCCTCTCAGAGACTTATTTCTGGGTAAAAAAAGCCATGTGCTCCGCCCCCTGGATCTCTGCATGTGTGTGTGCCTGTGAGTCTCTGGCTACTGTCCACATGCCCGCATTATGAGGCACTATTTTCGGATACATTTTCTCATTTTCACCACTTTTCATGTTTTTATTATGTATATTGTTATATTATTATTATTATTATTGTATATATGTATACTGTGTATACTGTTTTTGTAAAAATCATGTGATTATTAAATAAATAATAAAACATGACTATAACCTTGAAGGTTCCCAGGGGCAAATACAGTGCCAGGTGTCAGACTATTTAAAATATGTTTACCCAGGATTCAGACACCTTCCCTGGCTTGTAAAATGCGGTGATGCGCCCTGGAGGTATCAGACTATTTTAAACAACTTTTCCCCGCCTTTCAAACACTTGTTCCTGGGTTATAGCCTGTCATTTTGCAGGATATAATTTAACATGGAATCTCTCCTGGAAATGGACATATTCTGTGCATTTCCAGGAGAGGTTACATGTTAAATTATATCCTGCCAAATGACAGGCTACAACTCTCTTCCATACGTTTAAAAACACTTTTCCGACTATTTTAAACAACTTTTCCCCGCCTTTCAAACACTTGTTCCTGGGTTATAGCCTGTCATTTTGCAGGATATCATTTAACATGGAATCTCTCCTGGAAATGGACATATTCTGTGCATTTCCAGGAGAGGTTACATGTTAAATGATATCCTGCAAAATGACAGGCTACAACTCTCTTCCATACGTTTAAGAACACTTTTCCGACTATTTTAAACAACTTTTCCACGCCTTTCAAACACTTGTTCCTGGGTTATAGCCTGTCATTTTGCAGGATATCATTTAACATGGAATCTCTCCTGGAAATGGACATATTCTGTGCATTTCCAGGAGAGGTTACATGTTAAATGATATCCTGCAAAATGACAGGCTACAACTCTCTTCCAGACGTTTATAAACACTTTCCCCGACCATTTAAACATTATTTCTGGCTTGTAAAGTGCGGTGATGAGCCCTGACAGTATCAGACTATTTAATGGGTTACCAGGAGCATGAGAATATCCTCCAAAGAAGGGGTGGTAGTGTCATGAATAAGGCCGAATATGGATGCCGATGTGCGGACGGTAAAGCATCGCAAAATCCACCCCCTTTAGGGTAACCAGGGGCATGAAATTCTGTAGGGTGTGAACATCTGGGTTTAGTCCGTGGGGGAGTGCTTAAGTCCGGGGGCCCGGGGTCTCACGGTGCACAAGGTTATGGAAGTACCACTGTTGCCGGAGGTCCTCAGTCCGTCCTTTGGGGCTCTGTCAGGGGCTACAGAGAGGTGGTTTTCCCGGTCCCTCTCCTGGAGGTATGAAATAACCTGAGCTCCATGTGAGGGAGAGAGGCTGGAGTTCATTAGGCCGTCCTTTGGGGCTCTGTGAGGTGCCCAAGAGAGGTGCTTTTCCCGGTCAATTGTAATGGAAGTCTGACATGAGCAGAGTGTGCATGTGAGGGAGCCGTGCTGGAGCTGCTTAGTCCGTCCTTTGGGGCTCTGTGAGGTGCTTTTCCCGGTCTATTTTAATGGAAGTCTGACATGAGCAGAGTGTGCATGTGAGGGAGCCGTGCTGGAGCTGCTTAGTCCGTCCTTTGGGGCTCTGTGAGGTGCTTTTCCCGGTCTATTTTAATGGAAGTCTGACATGAGCAGAGTGTGCATGTGAGGGAGCCGTGCTGGAGCTGCTTAGTCCGTCCTTTGGGGCTCTGTGAGGTGCTTTTCCCGGTCTATTTTAATGGAAGTCTGACATGAGCAGAGTGTGCATGTGAGGGAGCCGTGCTGGAGCTGCTTAGTCCGTCCTTTGGGGCTCTGTGAGGTGCTTTTCCCGGTCTATTTTAATGGAAGTCTGACATGAGCAGAGTGTGTGTGTGAGGGAGCCGTGCTGGAGCTGCTTAGTCCGTCCTTTGGGGCTCTGTGAGGGGCTAGATAGAGGTGTTTTTCCCGCTCTATTTTAATGGAAGTCTGACATGAGCAGAGTGTGCATGTGAGGGAGCCGTGCTGGACCTGCTTAGTCCGTCCTTTGGGGCTCTGTGAGGGGCTAAATAGAGGTGTTTTTCCCGGTCTATTTTAATGTAAGTCTGACATGAGCAGAGTGTGCATGCTTTGAAACTAATCCACCCACGCTTAGCATGCTATTTTAGGGTATAAATCGTACCTTGTCACCATGCACTGTGCTCCCTGGGACGACGCGCCCTCCTGTGGGGACACATGAGAACTGCACTCAAATCACTTTGTGCTTTTTAAACAGTTTAACATATTTTTTTCCACATTTAAAAACCGCTTTCTGCCCTGGAAATCATTTCTAATCATTATTACCGTTATGGAGGGGCTGCAGGAACACTTTCCCCGCCTTGCAAACATTTATTCCTGGTTAAAATAATCAATTTGTTCCGCCTGCTTTCCGTCAGCACCTCTGCGGCTGTCGGATTAACACAGATGAATGCACTTTTAACACTCACGCAGCCAAAATTCCTGCTCTTTTCCTGGGTTACAAAGTGAGGTGACGCAGCCTGTCCTCTGAGTCTCCCCGCCTCTCAGAGACTTATTTCTGGGTAAAAAAAGCCATGTGCTCCGCCCCCTGGATCTCTGCATGTGTGTGTGCCTGTGAGTCTCTGGCTACTGTCCACATGCCCGCATTATGAGGCACTATTTTCGGATACATTTTCTCATTTTCACCACTTTTCATGTTTTTATTATGTATATTGTTATATTATTATTATTATTATTGTATATATGTATACTGTGTATACTGTTTTTGTAAAAATCATGTGATTATTAAATAAATAATAAAACATGACTATAACCTTGAAGGTTCCCAGGGGCAAATACAGTGCCAGGTGTCAGACTATTTAAAATATGTTTACCCAGGATTCAGACACCTTCCCTGGCTTGTAAAATGCGGTGATGCGCCCTGGAGGTATCAGACTATTTTAAACAACTTTTCCCCGCCTTTCAAACACTTGTTCCTGGGTTATAGCCTGTCATTTTGCAGGATATAATTTAACATGGAATCTCTCCTGGAAATGGACATATTCTGTGCATTTCCAGGAGAGGTTACATGTTAAATTATATCCTGCCAAATGACAGGCTACAACTCTCTTCCATACGTTTAAAAACACTTTTCCGACTATTTTAAACAACTTTTCCCCGCCTTTCAAACACTTGTTCCTGGGTTATAGCCTGTCATTTTGCAGGATATCATTTAACATGGAATCTCTCCTGGAAATGGACATATTCTGTGCATTTCCAGGAGAGGTTACATGTTAAATGATATCCTGCAAAATGACAGGCTACAACTCTCTTCCATACGTTTAAGAACACTTTTCCGACTATTTTAAACAACTTTTCCACGCCTTTCAAACACTTGTTCCTGGGTTATAGCCTGTCATTTTGCAGGATATCATTTAACATGGAATCTCTCCTGGAAATGGACATATTCTGTGCATTTCCAGGAGAGGTTACATGTTAAATGATATCCTGCAAAATGACAGGCTACAACTCTCTTCCAGACGTTTATAAACACTTTCCCCGACCATTTAAACATTATTTCTGGCTTGTAAAGTGCGGTGATGAGCCCTGACAGTATCAGACTATTTAATGGGTTACCAGGAGCATGAGAATATCCTCCAAAGAAGGGGTGGTAGTGTCATGAATAAGGCCGAATATGGATGCCGATGTGCGGACGGTAAAGCATCGCAAAATCCACCCCCTTTAGGGTAACCAGGGGCATGAAATTCTGTAGGGTGTGAACATCTGGGTTTAGTCCGTGGGGGAGTGCTTAAGTCCGGGGGCCCGGGGTCTCACGGTGCACAAGGTTATGGAAGTACCACTGTTGCCGGAGGTCCTCAGTCCGTCCTTTGGGGCTCTGTCAGGGGCTACAGAGAGGTGGTTTTCCCGGTCCCTCTCCTGGAGGTATGAAATAACCTGAGCTCCATGTGAGGGAGAGAGGCTGGAGTTCATTAGGCCGTCCTTTGGGGCTCTGTGAGGTGCCCAAGAGAGGTGCTTTTCCCGGTCAATTGTAATGGAAGTCTGACATGAGCAGAGTGTGCATGTGAGGGAGCCGTGCTGGAGCTGCTTAGTCCGTCCTTTGGGGCTCTGTGAGGTGCTTTTCCCGGTCTATTTTAATGGAAGTCTGACATGAGCAGAGTGTGCATGTGAGGGAGCCGTGCTGGAGCTGCTTAGTCCGTCCTTTGGGGCTCTGTGAGGTGCTTTTCCCGGTCTATTTTAATGGAAGTCTGACATGAGCAGAGTGTGCATGTGAGGGAGCCGTGCTGGAGCTGCTTAGTCCGTCCTTTGGGGCTCTGTGAGGTGCTTTTCCCGGTCTATTTTAATGGAAGTCTGACATGAGCAGAGTGTGCATGTGAGGGAGCCGTGCTGGAGCTGCTTAGTCCGTCCTTTGGGGCTCTGTGAGGTGCTTTTCCCGGTCTATTTTAATGGAAGTCTGACATGAGCAGAGTGTGCATGTGAGGGAGCCGTGCTGGAGCTGCTTAGTCCGTCCTTTGGGGCTCTGTGAGGTGCTTTTCCCGGTCTATTTTAATGGAAGTCTGACATGAGCAGAGTGTGTGTGTGAGGGAGCCGTGCTGGAGCTGCTTAGTCCGTCCTTTGGGGCTCTGTGAGGGGCTAAATAGAGGTGTTTTTCCCGCTCTATTTTAATGTAAGTCTGACATGAGCAGAGTGTGCATGTGAGGGAGCCGTGCTGGACCTGCTTAGTCCGTCCTTTGGGGCTCTGTGAGGGGCTAAATAGAGGTGTTTTTCCCGGTCTATTTTAATGTAAGTCTGACATGAGCAGAGTGTGCATGCTTTGAAACTAATCCACCCACGCTTAGCATGCTATTTTAGGGTATAAATCGTACCTTGTCACCATGCACTGTGCTCCCTGGGACGACGCGCCCTCCTGTGGGGACACATGAGAACTGCACTCAAATCACTTTGTGCTTTTTAAACAGTTTAACATATTTTTTTCCACATTTAAAAACCGCTTTCTGCCCTGGAAATCATTTCTAATCATTATTACCGTTATGGAGGGGCTGCAGGAACACTTTCCCCGCCTTGCAAACATTTATTCCTGGTTAAAATAATCAATTTGTTCCGCCTGCTTTCCGTCAGCACCTCTGCGGCTGTCGGATTAACACAGATGAATGCACTTTTAACACTCACGCAGCCAAAATTCCTGCTCTTTTCCTGGGTTACAAAGTGAGGTGACGCAGCCTGTCCTCTGAGTCTCCCCGCCTCTCAGAGACTTATTTCTGGGTAAAAAAAGCCATGTGCTCCGCCCCCTGGATCTCTGCATGTGTGTGTGCCTGTGAGTCTCTGGCTACTGTCCACATGCCCGCATTATGAGGCACTATTTTCGGATACATTTTCTCATTTTCACCACTTTTCATGTTTTTATTATGTATATTGTTATATTATTATTATTATTATTGTATATATGTATACTGTGTATACTGTTTTTGTAAAAATCATGTGATTATTAAATAAATAATAAAACATGACTATAACCTTGAAGGTTCCCAGGGGCAAATACAGTGCCAGGTGTCAGACTATTTAAAATATGTTTACCCAGGATTCAGACACCTTCCCTGGCTTGTAAAATGCGGTGATGCGCCCTGGAGGTATCAGACTATTTTAAACAACTTTTCCCCGCCTTTCAAACACTTGTTCCTGGGTTATAGCCTGTCATTTTGCAGGATATAATTTAACATGGAATCTCTCCTGGAAATGGACATATTCTGTGCATTTCCAGGAGAGGTTACATGTTAAATGATATCCTGCAAAATGACAGGCTACAACTCTCTTCCATACGTTTAAGAACACTTTTCCGACTATTTTAAACAACTTTTCCCCGCCTTTCAAACACTTGTTCCTGGGTTATAGCCTGTCATTTTGCAGGATATCATTTAACATGGAATCTCTCCTGGAAATGGACATATTCTGTGCATTTCCAGGAGAGGTTACATGTTAAATGATATCCTGCAAAATGACAGGCTACAACTCTCTTCCAGACGTTTATAAACACTTTCCCCGACCATTTAAACATTATTTCTGGCTTGTAAAGTGCGGTGATGAGCCCTGACAGTATCAGACTATTTAATGGGTTACCAGGAGCATGAGAATATCCTCCAAAGAAGGGGTGGTAGTGTCATGAATAAGGCCGAATATGGATGCCGATGTGCGGACGGTAAAGCATCGCAAAATCCACCCCCTTTAGGGTAACCAGGGGCATGAAATTCTGTAGGGTGTGAACATCTGGGTTTAGTCCGTGGGGGAGTGCTTAAGTCCGGGGGCCCGGGGTCTCACGGTGCACAAGGTTATGGAAGTACCACTGTTGCCGGAGGTCCTCAGTCCGTCCTTTGGGGCTCTGTCAGGGGCTACAGAGAGGTGGTTTTCCCGGTCCCTCTCCTGGAGGTATGAAATAACCTGAGCTCCATGTGAGGGAGAGAGGCTGGAGTTCATTAGGCCGTCCTTTGGGGCTCTGTGAGGTGCCCAAGAGAGGTGCTTTTCCCGGTCAATTGTAATGGAAGTCTGACATGAGCAGAGTGTGCATGTGAGGGAGCCGTGCTGGAGCTGCTTAGTCCGTCCTTTGGGGCTCTGTGAGGTGCTTTTCCCGGTCTATTTTAATGGAAGTCTGACATGAGCAGAGTGTGCATGTGAGGGAGCCGTGCTGGAGCTGCTTAGTCCGTCCTTTGGGGCTCTGTGAGGTGCTTTTCCCGGTCTATTTTAATGGAAGTCTGACATGAGCAGAGTGTGCATGTGAGGGAGCCGTGCTGGAGCTGCTTAGTCCGTCCTTTGGGGCTCTGTGAGGTGCTTTTCCCGGTCTATTTTAATGGAAGTCTGACATGAGCAGAGTGTGCATGTGAGGGAGCCGTGCTGGAGCTGCTTAGTCCGTCCTTTGGGGCTCTGTGAGGTGCTTTTCCCGGTCTATTTTAATGGAAGTCTGACATGAGCAGAGTGTGCATGTGAGGGAGCCGTGCTGGAGCTGCTTAGTCCGTCCTTTGGGGCTCTGTGAGGTGCTTTTCCCGGTCTATTTTAATGGAAGTCTGACATGAGCAGAGTGTGTGTGTGAGGGAGCCGTGCTGGAGCTGCTTAGTCCGTCCTTTGGGGCTCTGTGAGGGGCTAAATAGAGGTGTTTTTCCCGGTCTATTTTAATGTAAGTCTGACATGAGCAGAGTGTGCATGCTTTGAAACTAATCCACCCACGCTTAGCATGCTATTTTAGGGTATAAATCGTACCTTGTCACCATGCACTGTGCTCCCTGGGACGACGCGCCCTCCTGTGGGGACACATGAGAACTGCACTCAAATCACTTTGTGCTTTTTAAACAGTTTAACATATTTTTTTCCACATTTAAAAACCGCTTTCTGCCCTGGAAATCATTTCTAATCATTATTACCGTTATGGAGGGGCTGCAGGAACACTTTCCCCGCCTTGCAAACATTTATTCCTGGTTAAAATAATCAATTTGTTCCGCCTGCTTTCCGTCAGCACCTCTGCGGCTGTCGGATTAACACAGATGAATGCACTTTTAACACTCACGCAGCCAAAATTCCTGCTCTTTTCCTGGGTTACAAAGTGAGGTGACGCAGCCTGTCCTCTGAGTCTCCCCGCCTCTCAGAGACTTATTTCTGGGTAAAAAAAGCCATGTGCTCCGCCCCCTGGATCTCTGCATGTGTGTGTGCCTGTGAGTCTCTGGCTACTGTCCACATGCCCGCATTATGAGGCACTATTTTCGGATACATTTTCTCATTTTCACCACTTTTCATGTTTTTATTATGTATATTGTTATATTATTATTATTATTATTGTATATATGTATACTGTGTATACTGTTTTTGTAAAAATCATGTGATTATTAAATAAATAATAAAACATGACTATAACCTTGAAGGTTCCCAGGGGCAAATACAGTGCCAGGTGTCAGACTATTTAAAATATGTTTACCCAGGATTCAGACACCTTCCCTGGCTTGTAAAATGCGGTGATGCGCCCTGGAGGTATCAGACTATTTTAAACAACTTTTCCCCGCCTTTCAAACACTTGTTCCTGGGTTATAGCCTGTCATTTTGCAGGATATAATTTAACATGGAATCTCTCCTGGAAATGGACATATTCTGTGCATTTCCAGGAGAGGTTACATGTTAAATTATATCCTGCCAAATGACAGGCTACAACTCTCTTCCATACGTTTAAAAACACTTTTCCGACTATTTTAAACAACTTTTCCCCGCCTTTCAAACACTTGTTCCTGGGTTATAGCCTGTCATTTTGCAGGATATCATTTAACATGGAATCTCTCCTGGAAATGGACATATTCTGTGCATTTCCAGGAGAGGTTACATGTTAAATGATATCCTGCAAAATGACAGGCTACAACTCTCTTCCATACGTTTAAGAACACTTTTCCGACTATTTTAAACAACTTTTCCACGCCTTTCAAACACTTGTTCCTGGGTTATAGCCTGTCATTTTGCAGGATATCATTTAACATGGAATCTCTCCTGGAAATGGACATATTCTGTGCATTTCCAGGAGAGGTTACATGTTAAATGATATCCTGCAAAATGACAGGCTACAACTCTCTTCCAGACGTTTATAAACACTTTCCCCGACCATTTAAACATTATTTCTGGCTTGTAAAGTGCGGTGATGAGCCCTGACAGTATCAGACTATTTAATGGGTTACCAGGAGCATGAGAATATCCTCCAAAGAAGGGGTGGTAGTGTCATGAATAAGGCCGAATATGGATGCCGATGTGCGGACGGTAAAGCATCGCAAAATCCACCCCCTTTAGGGTAACCAGGGGCATGAAATTCTGTAGGGTGTGAACATCTGGGTTTAGTCCGTGGGGGAGTGCTTAAGTCCGGGGGCCCGGGGTCTCACGGTGCACAAGGTTATGGAAGTACCACTGTTGCCGGAGGTCCTCAGTCCGTCCTTTGGGGCTCTGTCAGGGGCTACAGAGAGGTGGTTTTCCCGGTCCCTCTCCTGGAGGTATGAAATAACCTGAGCTCCATGTGAGGGAGAGAGGCTGGAGTTCATTAGGCCGTCCTTTGGGGCTCTGTGAGGTGCCCAAGAGAGGTGCTTTTCCCGGTCAATTGTAATGGAAGTCTGACATGAGCAGAGTGTGCATGTGAGGGAGCCGTGCTGGAGCTGCTTAGTCCGTCCTTTGGGGCTCTGTGAGGTGCTTTTCCCGGTCTATTTTAATGGAAGTCTGACATGAGCAGAGTGTGCATGTGAGGGAGCCGTGCTGGAGCTGCTTAGTCCGTCCTTTGGGGCTCTGTGAGGTGCTTTTCCCGGTCTATTTTAATGGAAGTCTGACATGAGCAGAGTGTGCATGTGAGGGAGCCGTGCTGGAGCTGCTTAGTCCGTCCTTTGGGGCTCTGTGAGGTGCTTTTCCCGGTCTATTTTAATGGAAGTCTGACATGAGCAGAGTGTGCATGTGAGGGAGCCGTGCTGGAGCTGCTTAGTCCGTCCTTTGGGGCTCTGTGAGGTGCTTTTCCCGGTCTATTTTAATGGAAGTCTGACATGAGCAGAGTGTGCATGTGAGGGAGCCGTGCTGGAGCTGCTTAGTCCGTCCTTTGGGGCTCTGTGAGGTGCTTTTCCCGGTCTATTTTAATGGAAGTCTGACATGAGCAGAGTGTGCATGTGAGGGAGCCGTGCTGGAGCTGCTTAGTCCGTCCTTTGGGGCTCTGTGAGGTGCTTTTCCCGGTCTATTTTAATGGAAGTCTGACATGAGCAGAGTGTGTGTGTGAGGGAGCCGTGCTGGAGCTGCTTAGTCCGTCCTTTGGGGCTCTGTGAGGGGCTAGATAGAGGTGTTTTTCCCGCTCTATTTTAATGGAAGTCTGACATGAGCAGAGTGTGCATGTGAGGGAGCCGTGCTGGACCTGCTTAGTCCGTCCTTTGGGGCTCTGTGAGGGGCTAAATAGAGGTGTTTTTCCCGGTCTATTTTAATGTAAGTCTGACATGAGCAGAGTGTGCATGCTTTGAAACTAATCCACCCACGCTTAGCATGCTATTTTAGGGTATAAATCGTACCTTGTCACCATGCACTGTGCTCCCTGGGACGACGCGCCCTCCTGTGGGGACACATGAGAACTGCACTCAAATCACTTTGTGCTTTTTAAACAGTTTAACATATTTTTTTCCACATTTAAAAACCGCTTTCTGCCCTGGAAATCATTTCTAATCATTATTACCGTTATGGAGGGGCTGCAGGAACACTTTCCCCGCCTTGCAAACATTTATTCCTGGTTAAAATAATCAATTTGTTCCGCCTGCTTTCCGTCAGCACCTCTGCGGCTGTCGGATTAACACAGATGAATGCACTTTTAACACTCACGCAGCCAAAATTCCTGCTCTTTTCCTGGGTTACAAAGTGAGGTGACGCAGCCTGTCCTCTGAGTCTCCCCGCCTCTCAGAGACTTATTTCTGGGTAAAAAAAGCCATGTGCTCCGCCCCCTGGATCTCTGCATGTGTGTGTGCCTGTGAGTCTCTGGCTACTGTCCACATGCCCGCATTATGAGGCACTATTTTCGGATACATTTTCTCATTTTCACCACTTTTCATGTTTTTATTATGTATATTGTTATATTATTATTATTATTATTGTATATATGTATACTGTGTATACTGTTTTTGTAAAAATCATGTGATTATTAAATAAATAATAAAACATGACTATAACCTTGAAGGTTCCCAGGGGCAAATACAGTGCCAGGTGTCAGACTATTTAAAATATGTTTACCCAGGATTCAGACACCTTCCCTGGCTTGTAAAATGCGGTGATGCGCCCTGGAGGTATCAGACTATTTTAAACAACTTTTCCCCGCCTTTCAAACACTTGTTCCTGGGTTATAGCCTGTCATTTTGCAGGATATAATTTAACATGGAATCTCTCCTGGAAATGGACATATTCTGTGCATTTCCAGGAGAGGTTACATGTTAAATTATATCCTGCCAAATGACAGGCTACAACTCTCTTCCATACGTTTAAAAACACTTTTCCGACTATTTTAAACAACTTTTCCCCGCCTTTCAAACACTTGTTCCTGGGTTATAGCCTGTCATTTTGCAGGATATCATTTAACATGGAATCTCTCCTGGAAATGGACATATTCTGTGCATTTCCAGGAGAGGTTACATGTTAAATGATATCCTGCAAAATGACAGGCTACAACTCTCTTCCATACGTTTAAGAACACTTTTCCGACTATTTTAAACAACTTTTCCACGCCTTTCAAACACTTGTTCCTGGGTTATAGCCTGTCATTTTGCAGGATATCATTTAACATGGAATCTCTCCTGGAAATGGACATATTCTGTGCATTTCCAGGAGAGGTTACATGTTAAATGATATCCTGCAAAATGACAGGCTACAACTCTCTTCCAGACGTTTATAAACACTTTCCCCGACCATTTAAACATTATTTCTGGCTTGTAAAGTGCGGTGATGAGCCCTGACAGTATCAGACTATTTAATGGGTTACCAGGAGCATGAGAATATCCTCCAAAGAAGGGGTGGTAGTGTCATGAATAAGGCCGAATATGGATGCCGATGTGCGGACGGTAAAGCATCGCAAAATCCACCCCCTTTAGGGTAACCAGGGGCATGAAATTCTGTAGGGTGTGAACATCTGGGTTTAGTCCGTGGGGGAGTGCTTAAGTCCGGGGGCCCGGGGTCTCACGGTGCACAAGGTTATGGAAGTACCACTGTTGCCGGAGGTCCTCAGTCCGTCCTTTGGGGCTCTGTCAGGGGCTACAGAGAGGTGGTTTTCCCGGTCCCTCTCCTGGAGGTATGAAATAACCTGAGCTCCATGTGAGGGAGAGAGGCTGGAGTTCATTAGGCCGTCCTTTGGGGCTCTGTGAGGTGCCCAAGAGAGGTGCTTTTCCCGGTCAATTGTAATGGAAGTCTGACATGAGCAGAGTGTGCATGTGAGGGAGCCGTGCTGGAGCTGCTTAGTCCGTCCTTTGGGGCTCTGTGAGGTGCTTTTCCCGGTCTATTTTAATGGAAGTCTGACATGAGCAGAGTGTGCATGTGAGGGAGCCGTGCTGGAGCTGCTTAGTCCGTCCTTTGGGGCTCTGTGAGGTGCTTTTCCCGGTCTATTTTAATGGAAGTCTGACATGAGCAGAGTGTGCATGTGAGGGAGCCGTGCTGGAGCTGCTTAGTCCGTCCTTTGGGGCTCTGTGAGGTGCTTTTCCCGGTCTATTTTAATGGAAGTCTGACATGAGCAGAGTGTGCATGTGAGGGAGCCGTGCTGGAGCTGCTTAGTCCGTCCTTTGGGGCTCTGTGAGGTGCTTTTCCCGGTCTATTTTAATGGAAGTCTGACATGAGCAGAGTGTGCATGTGAGGGAGCCGTGCTGGACCTGCTTAGTCCGTCCTTTGGGGCTCTGTGAGGGGCTAAATAGAGGTGTTTTTCCCGGTCTATTTTAATGTAAGTCTGACATGAGCAGAGTGTGCATGCTTTGAAACTAATCCACCCACGCTTAGCATGCTATTTTAGGGTATAAATCGTACCTTGTCACCATGCACTGTGCTCCCTGGGACGACGCGCCCTCCTGTGGGGACACATGAGAACTGCACTCAAATCACTTTGTGCTTTTTAAACAGTTTAACATATTTTTTTCCACATTTAAAAAACGCTTTCTGCCCTGGAAATCATTTCTAATCATTATTACCGTTATGGAGGGGCTGCAGGAACACTTTCCCCGCCTTGCAAACATTTATTCCTGGTTAAAATAATCAATTTGTTCCGCCTGCTTTCCGTCAGCACCTCTGCGGCTGTCGGATTAACACAGATGAATGCACTTTTAACACTCACGCAGCCAAAATTCCTGCTCTTTTCCTGGGTTACAAAGTGAGGTGACGCAGCCTGTCCTCTGAGTCTCCCCGCCTCTCAGAGACTTATTTCTGGGTAAAAAAAGCCATGTGCTCCGCCCCCTGGATCTCTGCATGTGTGTGTGCCTGTGAGTCTCTGGCTACTGTCCACATGCCCGCATTATGAGGCACTATTTTCGGATACATTTTCTCATTTTCACCACTTTTCATGTTTTTATTATGTATATTGTTATATTATTATTATTATTATTGTATATATGTATACTGTGTATACTGTTTTTGTAAAAATCATGTGATTATTAAATAAATAATAAAACATGACTATAACCTTGAAGGTTCCCAGGGGCAAATACAGTGCCAGGTGTCAGACTATTTAAAATATGTTTACCCAGGATTCAGACACCTTCCCTGGCTTGTAAAATGCGGTGATGCGCCCTGGAGGTATCAGACTATTTTAAACAACTTTTCCCCGCCTTTCAAACACTTGTTCCTGGGTTATAGCCTGTCATTTTGCAGGATATAATTTAACATGGAATCTCTCCTGGAAATGGACATATTCTGTGCATTTCCAGGAGAGGTTACATGTTAAATTATATCCTGCCAAATGACAGGCTACAACTCTCTTCCATACGTTTAAAAACACTTTTCCGACTATTTTAAACAACTTTTCCCCGCCTTTCAAACACTTGTTCCTGGGTTATAGCCTGTCATTTTGCAGGATATCATTTAACATGGAATCTCTCCTGGAAATGGACATATTCTGTGCATTTCCAGGAGAGGTTACATGTTAAATGATATCCTGCAAAATGACAGGCTACAACTCTCTTCCATACGTTTAAGAACACTTTTCCGACTATTTTAAACAACTTTTCCCCGCCTTTCAAACACTTGTTCCTGGGTTATAGCCTGTCATTTTGCAGGATATCATTTAACATGGAATCTCTCCTGGAAATGGACATATTCTGTGCATTTCCAGGAGAGGTTACATGTTAAATTATATCCTGCAAAATGACAGGCTACAACTCTCTTCCAGACGTTTATAAACACTTTCCCCGACCATTTAAACATTATTTCTGGCTTGTAAAGTGCGGTGATGAGCCCTGACAGTATCAGACTATTTAATGGGTTACCAGGAGCATGAGAATATCCTCCAAAGAAGGGGTGGTAGTGTCATGAATAAGGCCGAATATGGATGCCGATGTGCGGACGGTAAAGCATCGCAAAATCCACCCCCTTTAGGGTAACCAGGGGCATGAAATTCTGTAGGGTGTGAACATCTGGGTTTAGTCCGTGGGGGAGTGCTTAAGTCCGGGGGCCCGGGGTCTCACGGTGCACAAGGTTATGGAAGTACCACTGTTGCCGGAGGTCCTCAGTCCGTCCTTTGGGGCTCTGTCAGGGGCTACAGAGAGGTGGTTTTCCCGGTCCCTCTCCTGGAGGTATGAAATAACCTGAGCTCCATGTGAGGGAGAGAGGCTGGAGTTCATTAGGCCGTCCTTTGGGGCTCTGTGAGGTGCCCAAGAGAGGTGCTTTTCCCGGTCAATTGTAATGGAAGTCTGACATGAGCAGAGTGTGCATGTGAGGGAGCCGTGCTGGAGCTGCTTAGTCCGTCCTTTGGGGCGCTGTGAGGTGCTTTTCCCGGTCTATTTTAATGGAAGTCTGACATGAGCAGAGTGTGCATGTGAGGGAGCCGTGCTGGAGCTGCTTAGTCCGTCCTTTGGGGCTCTGTGAGGTGCTTTTCCCGGTCTATTTTAATGGAAGTCTGACATGAGCAGAGTGTGCATGTGAGGGAGCCGTGCTGGAGCTGCTTAGTCCGTCCTTTGGGGCTCTGTGAGGTGCTTTTCCCGGTCTATTTTAATGGAAGTCTGACATGAGCAGAGTGTGCATGTGAGGGAGCCGTGCTGGAGCTGCTTAGTCCGTCCTTTGGGGCTCTGTGAGGTGCTTTTCCCGGTCTATTTTAATGGAAGTCTGACATGAGCAGAGTGTGCATGTGAGGGAGCCGTGCTGGACCTGCTTAGTCCGTCCTTTGGGGCTCTGTGAGGGGCTAAATAGAGGTGTTTTTCCCGGTCTATTTTAATGTAAGTCTGACATGAGCAGAGTGTGCATGCTTTGAAACTAATCCACCCACGCTTAGCATGCTATTTTAGGGTATAAATCGTACCTTGTCACCATGCACTGTGCTCCCTGGGACGACGCGCCCTCCTGTGGGGACACATGAGAACTGCACTCAAATCACTTTGTGCTTTTTAAACAGTTTAACATATTTTTTTCCACATTTAAAAAACGCTTTCTGCCCTGGAAATCATTTCTAATCATTATTACCGTTATGGAGGGGCTGCAGGAACACTTTCCCCGCCTTGCAAACATTTATTCCTGGTTAAAATAATCAATTTGTTCCGCCTGCTTTCCGTCAGCACCTCTGCGGCTGTCGGATTAACACAGATGAATGCACTTTTAACACTCACGCAGCCAAAATTCCTGCTCTTTTCCTGGGTTACAAAGTGAGGTGACGCAGCCTGTCCTCTGAGTCTCCCCGCCTCTCAGAGACTTATTTCTGGGTAAAAAAAGCCATGTGCTCCGCCCCCTGGATCTCTGCATGTGTGTGTGCCTGTGAGTCTCTGGCTACTGTCCACATGCCCGCATTATGAGGCACTATTTTCGGATACATTTTCTCATTTTCACCACTTTTCATGTTTTTATTATGTATATTGTTATATTATTATTATTATTATTGTATATATGTATACTGTGTATACTGTTTTTGTAAAAATCATGTGATTATTAAATAAATAATAAAACATGACTATAACCTTGAAGGTTCCCAGGGGCAAATACAGTGCCAGGTGTCAGACTATTTAAAATATGTTTACCCAGGATTCAGACACCTTCCCTGGCTTGTAAAATGCGGTGATGCGCCCTGGAGGTATCAGACTATTTTAAACAACTTTTCCCCGCCTTTCAAACACTTGTTCCTGGGTTATAGCCTGTCATTTTGCAGGATATAATTTAACATGGAATCTCTCCTGGAAATGGACATATTCTGTGCATTTCCAGGAGAGGTTACATGTTAAATTATATCCTGCCAAATGACAGGCTACAACTCTCTTCCATACGTTTAAAAACACTTTTCCGACTATTTTAAACAACTTTTCCCCGCCTTTCAAACACTTGTTCCTGGGTTATAGCCTGTCATTTTGCAGGATATCATTTAACATGGAATCTCTCCTGGAAATGGACATATTCTGTGCATTTCCAGGAGAGGTTACATGTTAAATGATATCCTGCAAAATGACAGGCTACAACTCTCTTCCATACGTTTAAGAACACTTTTCCGACTATTTTAAACAACTTTTCCCCGCCTTTCAAACACTTGTTCCTGGGTTATAGCCTGTCATTTTGCAGGATATCATTTAACATGGAATCTCTCCTGGAAATGGACATATTCTGTGCATTTCCAGGAGAGGTTACATGTTAAATTATATCCTGCAAAATGACAGGCTACAACTCTCTTCCAGACGTTTATAAACACTTTCCCCGACCATTTAAACATTATTTCTGGCTTGTAAAGTGCGGTGATGAGCCCTGACAGTATCAGACTATTTAATGGGTTACCAGGAGCATGAGAATATCCTCCAAAGAAGGGGTGGTAGTGTCATGAATAAGGCCGAATATGGATGCCGATGTGCGGACGGTAAAGCATCGCAAAATCCACCCCCTTTAGGGTAACCAGGGGCATGAAATTCTGTAGGGTGTGAACATCTGGGTTTAGTCCGTGGGGGAGTGCTTAAGTCCGGGGGCCCGGGGTCTCACGGTGCACAAGGTTATGGAAGTACCACTGTTGCCGGAGGTCCTCAGTCCGTCCTTTGGGGCTCTGTCAGGGGCTACAGAGAGGTGGTTTTCCCGGTCCCTCTCCTGGAGGTATGAAATAACCTGAGCTCCATGTGAGGGAGAGAGGCTGGAGTTCATTAGGCCGTCCTTTGGGGCTCTGTGAGGTGCCCAAGAGAGGTGCTTTTCCCGGTCAATTGTAATGGAAGTCTGACATGAGCAGAGTGTGCATGTGAGGGAGCCGTGCTGGAGCTGCTTAGTCCGTCCTTTGGGGCGCTGTGAGGTGCTTTTCCCGGTCTATTTTAATGGAAGTCTGACATGAGCAGAGTGTGCATGTGAGGGAGCCGTGCTGGAGCTGCTTAGTCCGTCCTTTGGGGCTCTGTGAGGTGCTTTTCCCGGTCTATTTTAATGGAAGTCTGACATGAGCAGAGTGTGCATGTGAGGGAGCCGTGCTGGAGCTGCTTAGTCCGTCCTTTGGGGCTCTGTGAGGTGCTTTTCCCGGTCTATTTTAATGGAAGTCTGACATGAGCAGAGTGTGCATGTGAGGGAGCCGTGCTGGAGCTGCTTAGTCCGTCCTTTGGGGCTCTGTGAGGTGCTTTTCCCGGTCTATTTTAATGGAAGTCTGACATGAGCAGAGTGTGCATGTGAGGGAGCCGTGCTGGACCTGCTTAGTCCGTCCTTTGGGGCTCTGTGAGGGGCTAAATAGAGGTGTTTTTCCCGGTCTATTTTAATGTAAGTCTGACATGAGCAGAGTGTGCATGCTTTGAAACTAATCCACCCACGCTTAGCATGCTATTTTAGGGTATAAATCGTACCTTGTCACCATGCACTGTGCTCCCTGGGACGACGCGCCCTCCTGTGGGGACACATGAGAACTGCACTCAAATCACTTTGTGCTTTTTAAACAGTTTAACATATTTTTTTCCACATTTAAAAAACGCTTTCTGCCCTGGAAATCATTTCTAATCATTATTACCGTTATGGAGGGGCTGCAGGAACACTTTCCCCGCCTTGCAAACATTTATTCCTGGTTAAAATAATCAATTTGTTCCGCCTGCTTTCCGTCAGCACCTCTGCGGCTGTCGGATTAACACAGATGAATGCACTTTTAACACTCACGCAGCCAAAATTCCTGCTCTTTTCCTGGGTTACAAAGTGAGGTGACGCAGCCTGTCCTCTGAGTCTCCCCGCCTCTCAGAGACTTATTTCTGGGTAAAAAAAGCCATGTGCTCCGCCCCCTGGATCTCTGCATGTGTGTGTGCCTGTGAGTCTCTGGCTACTGTCCACATGCCCGCATTATGAGGCACTATTTTCGGATACATTTTCTCATTTTCACCACTTTTCATGTTTTTATTATGTATATTGTTATATTATTATTATTATTATTGTATATATGTATACTGTGTATACTGTTTTTGTAAAAATCATGTGATTATTAAATAAATAATAAAACATGACTATAACCTTGAAGGTTCCCAGGGGCAAATACAGTG
Source organism: Notothenia rossii (assembly GCF_949606895.1). Taxonomy (NCBI): domain Eukaryota; kingdom Metazoa; phylum Chordata; class Actinopteri; order Perciformes; family Nototheniidae; genus Notothenia; species Notothenia rossii. The sequence continues at coordinate 25,310 of NW_027639657.1, forward strand.
CCAGGTGTCAGACTATTTAAAATATGTTTACCCAGGATTCAGACACCTTCCCTGGCTTGTAAAATGCGGTGATGCGCCCTGGAGGTATCAGACTATTTTAAACAACTTTTCCCCGCCTTTCAAACACTTGTTCCTGGGTTATAGCCTGTCATTTTGCAGGATATCATTTAACATGGAATCTCTCCTGGAAATGGACATATTCTGTGCATTTCCAGGAGAGGTTACATGTTAAATTATATCCTGCCAAATGACAGGCTACAACTCTCTTCCATACGTTTAAAAACACTTTTCCGACTATTTTAAACAACTTTTCCCCGCCTTTCAAACACTTGTTCCTGGGTTATAGCCTGTCATTTTGCAGGATATCATTTAACATGGAATCTCTCCTGGAAATGGACATATTCTGTGCATTTCCAGGAGAGGTTACATGTTAAATGATATCCTGCAAAATGACAGGCTACAACTCTCTTCCATACGTTTAAGAACACTTTTCCGACTATTTTAAACAACTTTTCCCCGCCTTTCAAACACTTGTTCCTGGGTTATAGCCTGTCATTTTGCAGGATATCATTTAACATGGAATCTCTCCTGGAAATGGACATATTCTGTGCATTTCCAGGAGAGGTTACATGTTAAATTATATCCTGCAAAATGACAGGCTACAACTCTCTTCCAGACGTTTATAAACACTTTCCCCGACCATTTAAACATTATTTCTGGCTTGTAAAGTGCGGTGATGAGCCCTGACAGTATCAGACTATTTAATGGGTTACCAGGAGCATGAGAATATCCTCCAAAGAAGGGGTGGTAGTGTCATGAATAAGGCCGAATATGGATGCCGATGTGCGGACGGTAAAGCATCGCAAAATCCACCCCCTTTAGGGTAACCAGGGGCATGAAATTCTGTAGGGTGTGAACATCTGGGTTTAGTCCGTGGGGGAGTGCTTAAGTCCGGGGGCCCGGGGTCTCACGGTGCACAAGGTTATGGAAGTACCACTGTTGCCGGAGGTCCTCAGTCCGTCCTTTGGGGCTCTGTCAGGGGCTACAGAGAGGTGGTTTTCCCGGTCCCTCTCCTGGAGGTATGAAATAACCTGAGCTCCATGTGAGGGAGAGAGGCTGGAGTTCATTAGGCCGTCCTTTGGGGCTCTGTGAGGTGCCCAAGAGAGGTGCTTTTCCCGGTCAATTGTAATGGAAGTCTGACATGAGCAGAGTGTGCATGTGAGGGAGCCGTGCTGGAGCTGCTTAGTCCGTCCTTTGGGGCGCTGTGAGGTGCTTTTCCCGGTCTATTTTAATGGAAGTCTGACATGAGCAGAGTGTGCATGTGAGGGAGCCGTGCTGGAGCTGCTTAGTCCGTCCTTTGGGGCTCTGTGAGGTGCTTTTCCCGGTCTATTTTAATGGAAGTCTGACATGAGCAGAGTGTGCATGTGAGGGAGCCGTGCTGGAGCTGCTTAGTCCGTCCTTTGGGGCTCTGTGAGGTGCTTTTCCCGGTCTATTTTAATGGAAGTCTGACATGAGCAGAGTGTGCATGTGAGGGAGCCGTGCTGGAGCTGCTTAGTCCGTCCTTTGGGGCTCTGTGAGGTGCTTTTCCCGGTCTATTTTAATGGAAGTCTGACATGAACAGAGTGTGCATGTGAGGGAGCCGTGCTGGACCTGCTTAGTCCGTCCTTTGGGGCTCTGTGAGGGGCTAAATAGAGGTGTTTTTCCCGGTCTATTTTAATGTAAGTCTGACATGAGCAGAGTGTGCATGCTTTGAAACTAATCCACCCACGCTTAGCATGCTATTTTAGGGTATAAATCGTACCTTGTCACCATGCACTGTGCTCCCTGGGACGACGCGCCCTCCTGTGGGGACACATGAGAACTGCACTCAAATCACTTTGTGCTTTTTAAACAGTTTAACATATTTTTTTCCACATTTAAAAAACGCTTTCTGCCCTGGAAATCATTTCTAATCATTATTACCGTTATGGAGGGGCTGCAGGAACACTTTCCCCGCCTTGCAAACATTTATTCCTGGTTAAAATAATCAATTTGTTCCGCCTGCTTTCCGTCAGCACCTCTGCGGCTGTCGGATTAACACAGATGAATGCACTTTTAACACTCACGCAGCCAAAATTCCTGCTCTTTTCCTGGGTTACAAAGTGAGGTGACGCAGCCTGTCCTCTGAGTCTCCCCGCCTCTCAGAGACTTATTTCTGGGTAAAAAAAGCCATGTGCTCCGCCCCCTGGATCTCTGCATGTGTGTGTGCCTGTGAGTCTCTGGCTACTGTCCACATGCCCGCATTATGAGGCACTATTTTCGGATACATTTTCTCATTTTCACCACTTTTCATGTTTTTATTATGTATATTGTTATATTATTATTATTATTATTGTATATATGTATACTGTGTATACTGTTTTTGTAAAAATCATGTGATTATTAAATAAATAATAAAACATGACTATAACCTTGAAGGTTCCCAGGGGCAAATACAGTGCCAGGTGTCAGACTATTTAAAATATGTTTACCCAGGATTCAGACACCTTCCCTGGCTTGTAAAATGCGGTGATGCGCCCTGGAGGTATCAGACTATTTTAAACAACTTTTCCCCGCCTTTCAAACACTTGTTCCTGGGTTATAGCCTGTCATTTTGCAGGATATCATTTAACATGGAATCTCTCCTGGAAATGGACATATTCTGTGCATTTCCAGGAGAGGTTACATGTTAAATTATATCCTGCCAAATGACAGGCTACAACTCTCTTCCATACGTTTAAAAACACTTTTCCGACTATTTTAAACAACTTTTCCCCGCCTTTCAAACACTTGTTCCTGGGTTATAGCCTGTCATTTTGCAGGATATCATTTAACATGGAATCTCTCCTGGAAATGGACATATTCTGTGCATTTCCAGGAGAGGTTACATGTTAAATGATATCCTGCAAAATGACAGGCTACAACTCTCTTCCATACGTTTAAGAACACTTTTCCGACTATTTTAAACAACTTTTCCCCGCCTTTCAAACACTTGTTCCTGGGTTATAGCCTGTCATTTTGCAGGATATCATTTAACATGGAATCTCTCCTGGAAATGGACATATTCTGTGCATTTCCAGGAGAGGTTACATGTTAAATTATATCCTGCAAAATGACAGGCTACAACTCTCTTCCAGACGTTTATAAACACTTTCCCCGACCATTTAAACATTATTTCTGGCTTGTAAAGTGCGGTGATGAGCCCTGACAGTATCAGACTATTTAATGGGTTACCAGGAGCATGAGAATATCCTCCAAAGAAGGGGTGGTAGTGTCATGAATAAGGCCGAATATGGATGCCGATGTGCGGACGGTAAAGCATCGCAAAATCCACCCCCTTTAGGGTAACCAGGGGCATGAAATTCTGTAGGGTGTGAACATCTGGGTTTAGTCCGTGGGGGAGTGCTTAAGTCCGGGGGCCCGGGGTCTCACGGTGCACAAGGTTATGGAAGTACCACTGTTGCCGGAGGTCCTCAGTCCGTCCTTTGGGGCTCTGTCAGGGGCTACAGAGAGGTGGTTTTCCCGGTCCCTCTCCTGGAGGTATGAAATAACCTGAGCTCCATGTGAGGGAGAGAGGCTGGAGTTCATTAGGCCGTCCTTTGGGGCTCTGTGAGGTGCCCAAGAGAGGTGCTTTTCCCGGTCAATTGTAATGGAAGTCTGACATGAGCAGAGTGTGCATGTGAGGGAGCCGTGCTGGAGCTGCTTAGTCCGTCCTTTGGGGCGCTGTGAGGTGCTTTTCCCGGTCTATTTTAATGGAAGTCTGACATGAGCAGAGTGTGCATGTGAGGGAGCCGTGCTGGAGCTGCTTAGTCCGTCCTTTGGGGCTCTGTGAGGTGCTTTTCCCGGTCTATTTTAATGGAAGTCTGACATGAGCAGAGTGTGCATGTGAGGGAGCCGTGCTGGAGCTGCTTAGTCCGTCCTTTGGGGCTCTGTGAGGTGCTTTTCCCGGTCTATTTTAATGGAAGTCTGACATGAGCAGAGTGTGCATGTGAGGGAGCCGTGCTGGAGCTGCTTAGTCCGTCCTTTGGGGCTCTGTGAGGTGCTTTTCCCGGTCTATTTTAATGGAAGTCTGACATGAGCAGAGTGTGCATGTGAGGGAGCCGTGCTGGACCTGCTTAGTCCGTCCTTTGGGGCTCTGTGAGGGGCTAAATAGAGGTGTTTTTCCCGGTCTATTTTAATGTAAGTCTGACATGAGCAGAGTGTGCATGCTTTGAAACTAATCCACCCACGCTTAGCATGCTATTTTAGGGTATAAATCGTACCTTGTCACCATGCACTGTGCTCCCTGGGACGACGCGCCCTCCTGTGGGGACACATGAGAACTGCACTCAAATCACTTTGTGCTTTTTAAACAGTTTAACATATTTTTTTCCACATTTAAAAACGCTTTCTGCCCTGGAAATCATTTCTAATCATTATTACCGTTATGGAGGGGCTGCAGGAACACTTTCCCCCGCCTTGCAAACATTTATTCCTGGTTAAAATAATCAATTTGTTCCGCCTGCTTTCCGTCAGCACCTCTGCGGCTGTCGGATTAACACAGATGAATGCACTTTTAACACTCACGCAGCCAAAATTCCTGCTCTTTTCCTGGGTTACAAAGTGAGGTGACGCAGCCTGTCCTCTGAGTCTCCCCGCCTCTCAGAGACTTATTTCTGGGTAAAAAAAGCCATGTGCTCCGCCCCCTGGATCTCTGCATGTGTGTGTGCCTGTGAGTCTCTGGCTACTGTCCACATGCCCGCATTATGAGGCACTATTTTCGGATACATTTTCTCATTTTCACCACTTTTCATGTTTTTATTATGTATATTGTTATATTATTATTATTATTATTGTATATATGTATACTGTGTATACTGTTTTTGTAAAAATCATGTGATTATTAAATAAATAATAAAACATGACTATAACCTTGAAGGTTCCCAGGGGCAAATACAGTGCCAGGTGTCAGACTATTTAAAATATGTTTACCCAGGATTCAGACACCTTCCCTGGCTTGTAAAATGCGGTGATGCGCCCTGGAGGTATCAGACTATTTTAAACAACTTTTCCCCGCCTTTCAAACACTTGTTCCTGGGTTATAGCCTGTCATTTTGCAGGATATCATTTAACATGGAATCTCTCCTGGAAATGGACATATTCTGTGCATTTCCAGGAGAGGTTACATGTTAAATTATATCCTGCCAAATGACAGGCTACAACTCTCTTCCATACGTTTAAAAACACTTTTCCGACTATTTTAAACAACTTTTCCCCGCCTTTCAAACACTTGTTCCTGGGTTATAGCCTGTCATTTTGCAGGATATCATTTAACATGGAATCTCTCCTGGAAATGGACATATTCTGTGCATTTCCAGGAGAGGTTACATGTTAAATGATATCCTGCAAAATGACAGGCTACAACTCTCTTCCATACGTTTAAGAACACTTTTCCGACTATTTTAAACAACTTTTCCCCGCCTTTCAAACACTTGTTCCTGGGTTATAGCCTGTCATTTTGCAGGATATCATTTAACATGGAATCTCTCCTGGAAATGGACATATTCTGTGCATTTCCAGGAGAGGTTACATGTTAAATTATATCCTGCAAAATGACAGGCTACAACTCTCTTCCAGACGTTTATAAACACTTTCCCCGACCATTTAAACATTATTTCTGGCTTGTAAAGTGCGGTGATGAGCCCTGACAGTATCAGACTATTTAATGGGTTACCAGGAGCATGAGAATATCCTCCAAAGAAGGGGTGGTAGTGTCATGAATAAGGCCGAATATGGATGCCGATGTGCGGACGGTAAAGCATCGCAAAATCCACCCCCTTTAGGGTAACCAGGGGCATGAAATTCTGTAGGGTGTGAACATCTGGGTTTAGTCCGTGGGGGAGTGCTTAAGTCCGGGGGCCCGGGGTCTCACGGTGCACAAGGTTATGGAAGTACCACTGTTGCCGGAGGTCCTCAGTCCGTCCTTTGGGGCTCTGTCAGGGGCTACAGAGAGGTGGTTTTCCCGGTCCCTCTCCTGGAGGTATGAAATAACCTGAGCTCCATGTGAGGGAGAGAGGCTGGAGTTCATTAGGCCGTCCTTTGGGGCTCTGTGAGGTGCCCAAGAGAGGTGCTTTTCCCGGTCAATTGTAATGGAAGTCTGACATGAGCAGAGTGTGCATGTGAGGGAGCCGTGCTGGAGCTGCTTAGTCCGTCCTTTGGGGCGCTGTGAGGTGCTTTTCCCGGTCTATTTTAATGGAAGTCTGACATGAGCAGAGTGTGCATGTGAGGGAGCCGTGCTGGAGCTGCTTAGTCCGTCCTTTGGGGCTCTGTGAGGTGCTTTTCCCGGTCTATTTTAATGGAAGTCTGACATGAGCAGAGTGTGCATGTGAGGGAGCCGTGCTGGAGCTGCTTAGTCCGTCCTTTGGGGCTCTGTGAGGTGCTTTTCCCGGTCTATTTTAATGGAAGTCTGACATGAGCAGAGTGTGCATGTGAGGGAGCCGTGCTGGAGCTGCTTAGTCCGTCCTTTGGGGCTCTGTGAGGTGCTTTTCCCGGTCTATTTTAATGGAAGTCTGACATGAGCAGAGTGTGCATGTGAGGGAGCCGTGCTGGACCTGCTTAGTCCGTCCTTTGGGGCTCTGTGAGGGGCTAAATAGAGGTGTTTTTCCCGGTCTATTTTAATGTAAGTCTGACATGAGCAGAGTGTGCATGCTTTGAAACTAATCCACCCACGCTTAGCATGCTATTTTAGGGTATAAATCGTACCTTGTCACCATGCACTGTGCTCCCTGGGACGACGCGCCCTCCTGTGGGGACACATGAGAACTGCACTCAAATCACTTTGTGCTTTTTAAACAGTTTAACATATTTTTTTCCACATTTAAAAAACGCTTTCTGCCCTGGAAATCATTTCTAATCATTATTACCGTTATGGAGGGGCTGCAGGAACACTTTCCCCGCCTTGCAAACATTTATTCCTGGTTAAAATAATCAATTTGTTCCGCCTGCTTTCCGTCAGCACCTCTGCGGCTGTCGGATTAACACAGATGAATGCACTTTTAACACTCACGCAGCCAAAATTCCTGCTCTTTTCCTGGGTTACAAAGTGAGGTGACGCAGCCTGTCCTCTGAGTCTCCCCGCCTCTCAGAGACTTATTTCTGGGTAAAAAAAGCCATGTGCTCCGCCCCCTGGATCTCTGCATGTGTGTGTGCCTGTGAGTCTCTGGCTACTGTCCACATGCCCGCATTATGAGGCACTATTTTCGGATACATTTTCTCATTTTCACCACTTTTCATGTTTTTATTATGTATATTGTTATATTATTATTATTATTATTGTATATATGTATACTGTGTATACTGTTTTTGTAAAAATCATGTGATTATTAAATAAATAATAAAACATGACTATAACCTTGAAGGTTCCCAGGGGCAAATACAGTGCCAGGTGTCAGACTATTTAAAATATGTTTACCCAGGATTCAGACACCTTCCCTGGCTTGTAAAATGCGGTGATGCGCCCTGGAGGTATCAGACTATTTTAAACAACTTTTCCCCGCCTTTCAAACACTTGTTCCTGGGTTATAGCCTGTCATTTTGCAGGATATCATTTAACATGGAATCTCTCCTGGAAATGGACATATTCTGTGCATTTCCAGGAGAGGTTACATGTTAAATTATATCCTGCCAAATGACAGGCTACAACTCTCTTCCATACGTTTAAAAACACTTTTCCGACTATTTTAAACAACTTTTCCCCGCCTTTCAAACACTTGTTCCTGGGTTATAGCCTGTCATTTTGCAGGATATCATTTAACATGGAATCTCTCCTGGAAATGGACATATTCTGTGCATTTCCAGGAGAGGTTACATGTTAAATGATATCCTGCAAAATGACAGGCTACAACTCTCTTCCATACGTTTAAGAACACTTTTCCGACTATTTTAAACAACTTTTCCCCGCCTTTCAAACACTTGTTCCTGGGTTATAGCCTGTCATTTTGCAGGATATCATTTAACATGGAATCTCTCCTGGAAATGGACATATTCTGTGCATTTCCAGGAGAGGTTACATGTTAAATTATATCCTGCAAAATGACAGGCTACAACTCTCTTCCAGACGTTTATAAACACTTTCCCCGACCATTTAAACATTATTTCTGGCTTGTAAAGTGCGGTGATGAGCCCTGACAGTATCAGACTATTTAATGGGTTACCAGGAGCATGAGAATATCCTCCAAAGAAGGGGTGGTAGTGTCATGAATAAGGCCGAATATGGATGCCGATGTGCGGACGGTAAAGCATCGCAAAATCCACCCCCTTTAGGGTAACCAGGGGCATGCAATTCTGTAGGGTGTGAACATCTGGGTTTAGTCCGTGGGGGAGTGCTTAAGTCCGGGGGCCCGGGGTCTCACGGTGCACAAGGTTATGGAAGTACCACTGTTGCCGGAGGTCCTCAGTCCGTCCTTTGGGGCTCTGTCAGGGGCTACAGAGAGGTGGTTTTCCCGGTCCCTCTCCTGGAGGTATGAAATAACCTGAGCTCCATGTGAGGGAGAGAGGCTGGAGTTCATTAGGCCGTCCTTTGGGGCTCTGTGAGGTGCCCAAGAGAGGTGCTTTTCCCGGTCAATTGTAATGGAAGTCTGACATGAGCAGAGTGTGCATGTGAGGGAGCCGTGCTGGAGCTGCTTAGTCCGTCCTTTGGGGCGCTGTGAGGTGCTTTTCCCGGTCTATTTTAATGGAAGTCTGACATGAGCAGAGTGTGCATGTGAGGGAGCCGTGCTGGAGCTGCTTAGTCCGTCCTTTGGGGCTCTGTGAGGTGCTTTTCCCGGTCTATTTTAATGGAAGTCTGACATGAGCAGAGTGTGCATGTGAGGGAGCCGTGCTGGAGCTGCTTAGTCCGTCCTTTGGGGCTCTGTGAGGTGCTTTTCCCGGTCTATTTTAATGGAAGTCTGACATGAGCAGAGTGTGCATGTGAGGGAGCCGTGCTGGAGCTGCTTAGTCCGTCCTTTGGGGCTCTGTGAGGTGCTTTTCCCGGTCTATTTTAATGGAAGTCTGACATGAGCAGAGTGTGCATGTGAGGGAGCCGTGCTGGACCTGCTTAGTCCGTCCTTTGGGGCTCTGTGAGGGGCTAAATAGAGGTGTTTTTCCCGGTCTATTTTAATGTAAGTCTGACATGAGCAGAGTGTGCATGCTTTGAAACTAATCCACCCACGCTTAGCATGCTATTTTAGGGTATAAATCGTACCTTGTCACCATGCACTGTGCTCCCTGGGACGACGCGCCCTCCTGTGGGGACACATGAGAACTGCACTCAAATCACTTTGTGCTTTTTAAACAGTTTAACATATTTTTTTCCACATTTAAAAAACGCTTTCTGCCCTGGAAATCATTTCTAATCATTATTACCGTTATGGAGGGGCTGCAGGAACACTTTCCCCGCCTTGCAAACATTTATTCCTGGTTAAAATAATCAATTTGTTCCGCCTGCTTTCCGTCAGCACCTCTGCGGCTGTCGGATTAACACAGATGAATGCACTTTTAACACTCACGCAGCCAAAATTCCTGCTCTTTTCCTGGGTTACAAAGTGAGGTGACGCAGCCTGTCCTCTGAGTCTCCCCGCCTCTCAGAGACTTATTTCTGGGTAAAAAAAGCCATGTGCTCCGCCCCCTGGATCTCTGCATGTGTGTGTGCCTGTGAGTCTCTGGCTACTGTCCACATGCCCGCATTATGAGGCACTATTTTCGGATACATTTTCTCATTTTCACCACTTTTCATGTTTTTATTATGTATATTGTTATATTATTATTATTATTATTGTATATATGTATACTGTGTATACTGTTTTTGTAAAAATCATGTGATTATTAAATAAATAATAAAACATGACTATAACCTTGAAGGTTCCCAGGGGCAAATACAGTGCCAGGTGTCAGACTATTTAAAATATGTTTACCCAGGATTCAGACACCTTCCCTGGCTTGTAAAATGCGGTGATGCGCCCTGGAGGTATCAGACTATTTTAAACAACTTTTCCCCGCCTTTCAAACACTTGTTCCTGGGTTATAGCCTGTCATTTTGCAGGATATCATTTAACATGGAATCTCTCCTGGAAATGGACATATTCTGTGCATTTCCAGGAGAGGTTACATGTTAAATTATATCCTGCCAAATGACAGGCTACAACTCTCTTCCATACGTTTAAAAACACTTTTCCGACTATTTTAAACAACTTTTCCCCGCCTTTCAAACACTTGTTCCTGGGTTATAGCCTGTCATTTTGCAGGATATCATTTAACATGGAATCTCTCCTGGAAATGGACATATTCTGTGCATTTCCAGGAGAGGTTACATGTTAAATGATATCCTGCAAAATGACAGGCTACAACTCTCTTCCATACGTTTAAGAACACTTTTCCGACTATTTTAAACAACTTTTCCCCGCCTTTCAAACACTTGTTCCTGGGTTATAGCCTGTCATTTTGCAGGATATCATTTAACATGGAATCTCTCCTGGAAATGGACATATTCTGTGCATTTCCAGGAGAGGTTACATGTTAAATTATATCCTGCAAAATGACAGGCTACAACTCTCTTCCAGACGTTTATAAACACTTTCCCCGACCATTTAAACATTATTTCTGGCTTGTAAAGTGCGGTGATGAGCCCTGACAGTATCAGACTATTTAATGGGTTACCAGGAGCATGAGAATATCCTCCAAAGAAGGGGTGGTAGTGTCATGAATAAGGCCGAATATGGATGCCGATGTGCGGACGGTAAAGCATCGCAAAATCCACCCCCTTTAGGGTAACCAGGGGCATGCAATTCTGTAGGGTGTGAACATCTGGGTTTAGTCCGTGGGGGAGTGCTTAAGTCCGGGGGCCCGGGGTCTCACGGTGCACAAGGTTATGGAAGTACCACTGTTGCCGGAGGTCCTCAGTCCGTCCTTTGGGGCTCTGTCAGGGGCTACAGAGAGGTGGTTTTCCCGGTCCCTCTCCTGGAGGTATGAAATAACCTGAGCTCCATGTGAGGGAGAGAGGCTGGAGTTCATTAGGCCGTCCTTTGGGGCTCTGTGAGGTGCCCAAGAGAGGTGCTTTTCCCGGTCAATTGTAATGGAAGTCTGACATGAGCAGAGTGTGCATGTGAGGGAGCCGTGCTGGAGCTGCTTAGTCCGTCCTTTGGGGCGCTGTGAGGTGCTTTTCCCGGTCTATTTTAATGGAAGTCTGACATGAGCAGAGTGTGCATGTGAGGGAGCCGTGCTGGAGCTGCTTAGTCCGTCCTTTGGGGCTCTGTGAGGTGCTTTTCCCGGTCTATTTTAATGGAAGTCTGACATGAGCAGAGTGTGCATGTGAGGGAGCCGTGCTGGAGCTGCTTAGTCCGTCCTTTGGGGCTCTGTGAGGTGCTTTTCCCGGTCTATTTTAATGGAAGTCTGACATGAGCAGAGTGTGCATGTGAGGGAGCCGTGCTGGAGCTGCTTAGTCCGTCCTTTGGGGCTCTGTGAGGTGCTTTTCCCGGTCTATTTTAATGGAAGTCTGACATGAGCAGAGTGTGCATGTGAGGGAGCCGTGCTGGACCTGCTTAGTCCGTCCTTTGGGGCTCTGTGAGGGGCTAAATAGAGGTGTTTTTCCCGGTCTATTTTAATGTAAGTCTGACATGAGCAGAGTGTGCATGCTTTGAAACTAATCCACCCACGCTTAGCATGCTATTTTAGGGTATAAATCGTACCTTGTCACCATGCACTGTGCTCCCTGGGACGACGCGCCCTCCTGTGGGGACACATGAGAACTGCACTCAAATCACTTTGTGCTTTTTAAACAGTTTAACATATTTTTTTCCACATTTAAAAAACGCTTTCTGCCCTGGAAATCATTTCTAATCATTATTACCGTTATGGAGGGGCTGCAGGAACACTTTCCCCGCCTTGCAAACATTTATTCCTGGTTAAAATAATCAATTTGTTCCGCCTGCTTTCCGTCAGCACCTCTGCGGCTGTCGGATTAACACAGATGAATGCACTTTTAACACTCACGCAGCCAAAATTCCTGCTCTTTTCCTGGGTTACAAAGTGAGGTGACGCAGCCTGTCCTCTGAGTCTCCCCGCCTCTCAGAGACTTATTTCTGGGTAAAAAAAGCCATGTGCTCCGCCCCCTGGATCTCTGCATGTGTGTGTGCCTGTGAGTCTCTGGCTACTGTCCACATGCCCGCATTATGAGGCACTATTTTCGGATACATTTTCTCATTTTCACCACTTTTCATGTTTTTATTATGTATATTGTTATATTATTATTATTATTATTGTATATATGTATACTGTGTATACTGTTTTTGTAAAAATCATGTGATTATTAAATAAATAATAAAACATGACTATAACCTTGAAGGTTCCCAGGGGCAAATACAGTGCCAGGTGTCAGACTATTTAAAATATGTTTACCCAGGATTCAGACACCTTCCCTGGCTTGTAAAATGCGGTGATGCGCCCTGGAGGTATCAGACTATTTTAAACAACTTTTCCCCGCCTTTCAAACACTTGTTCCTGGGTTATAGCCTGTCATTTTGCAGGATATCATTTAACATGGAATCTCTCCTGGAAATGGACATATTCTGTGCATTTCCAGGAGAGGTTACATGTTAAATTATATCCTGCCAAATGACAGGCTACAACTCTCTTCCATACGTTTAAAAACACTTTTCCGACTATTTTAAACAACTTTTCCCCGCCTTTCAAACACTTGTTCCTGGGTTATAGCCTGTCATTTTGCAGGATATCATTTAACATGGAATCTCTCCTGGAAATGGACATATTCTGTGCATTTCCAGGAGAGGTTACATGTTAAATGATATCCTGCAAAATGACAGGCTACAACTCTCTTCCATACGTTTAAGAACACTTTTCCGACTATTTTAAACAACTTTTCCCCGCCTTTCAAACACTTGTTCCTGGGTTATAGCCTGTCATTTTGCAGGATATCATTTAACATGGAATCTCTCCTGGAAATGGACATATTCTGTGCATTTCCAGGAGAGGTTACATGTTAAATTATATCCTGCAAAATGACAGGCTACAACTCTCTTCCAGACGTTTATAAACACTTTCCCCGACCATTTAAACATTATTTCTGGCTTGTAAAGTGCGGTGATGAGCCCTGACAGTATCAGACTATTTAATGGGTTACCAGGAGCATGAGAATATCCTCCAAAGAAGGGGTGGTAGTGTCATGAATAAGGCCGAATATGGATGCCGATGTGCGGACGGTAAAGCATCGCAAAATCCACCCCCTTTAGGGTAACCAGGGGCATGAAATTCTGTAGGGTGTGAACATCTGGGTTTAGTCCGTGGGGGAGTGCTTAAGTCCGGGGGCCCGGGGTCTCACGGTGCACAAGGTTATGGAAGTACCACTGTTGCCGGAGGTCCTCAGTCCGTCCTTTGGGGCTCTGTCAGGGGCTACAGAGAGGTGGTTTTCCCGGTCCCTCTCCTGGAGGTATGAAATAACCTGAGCTCCATGTGAGGGAGAGAGGCTGGAGTTCATTAGGCCGTCCTTTGGGGCTCTGTGAGGTGCCCAAGAGAGGTGCTTTTCCCGGTCAATTGTAATGGAAGTCTGACATGAGCAGAGTGTGCATGTGAGGGAGCCGTGCTGGAGCTGCTTAGTCCGTCCTTTGGGGCTCTGTGAGGTGCTTTTCCCGGTCTATTTTAATGGAAGTCTGACATGAGCAGAGTGTGCATGTGAGGGAGCCGTGCTGGAGCTGCTTAGTCCGTCCTTTGGGGCTCTGTGAGGTGCTTTTCCCGGTCTATTTTAATGGAAGTCTGACATGAGCAGAGTGTGCATGTGAGGGAGCCGTGCTGGAGCTGCTTAGTCCGTCCTTTGGGGCTCTGTGAGGTGCTTTTCCCGGTCTATTTTAATGGAAGTCTGACATGAGCAGAGTGTGCATGTGAGGGAGCCGTGCTGGAGCTGCTTAGTCCGTCCTTTGGGGCTCTGTGAGGTGCTTTTCCCGGTCTATTTTAATGGAAGTCTGACATGAGCAGAGTGTGCATGTGAGGGAGCCGTGCTGGACCTGCTTAGTCCGTCCTTTGGGGCTCTGTGAGGGGCTAAATAGAGGTGTTTTTCCCGGTCTATTTTAATGTAAGTCTGACATGAGCAGAGTGTGCATGCTTTGAAACTAATCCACCCACGCTTAGCATGCTATTTTAGGGTATAAATCGTACCTTGTCACCATGCACTGTGCTCCCTGGGACGACGCGCCCTCCTGTGGGGACACATGAGAACTGCACTCAAATCACTTTGTGCTTTTTAAACAGTTTAACATATTTTTTTCCACATTTAAAAAACGCTTTCTGCCCTGGAAATCATTTCTAATCATTATTACCGTTATGGAGGGGCTGCAGGAACACTTTCCCCGCCTTGCAAACATTTATTCCTGGTTAAAATAATCAATTTGTTCCGCCTGCTTTCCGTCAGCACCTCTGCGGCTGTCGGATTAACACAGATGAATGCACTTTTAACACTCACGCAGCCAAAATTCCTGCTCTTTTCCTGGGTTACAAAGTGAGGTGACGCAGCCTGTCCTCTGAGTCTCCCCGCCTCTCAGAGACTTATTTCTGGGTAAAAAAAGCCATGTGCTCCGCCCCCTGGATCTCTGCATGTGTGTGTGCCTGTGAGTCTCTGGCTACTGTCCACATGCCCGCATTATGAGGCACTATTTTCGGATACATTTTCTCATTTTCACCACTTTTCATGTTTTTATTATGTATATTGTTATATTATTATTATTATTATTGTATATATGTATACTGTGTATACTGTTTTTGTAAAAATCATGTGATTATTAAATAAATAATAAAACATGACTATAACCTTGAAGGTTCCCAGGGGCAAATACAGTGCCAGGTGTCAGACTATTTAAAATATGTTTACCCAGGATTCAGACACCTTCCCTGGCTTGTAAAATGCGGTGATGCGCCCTGGAGGTATCAGACTATTTTAAACAACTTTTCCCCGCCTTTCAAACACTTGTTCCTGGGTTATAGCCTGTCATTTTGCAGGATATCATTTAACATGGAATCTCTCCTGGAAATGGACATATTCTGTGCATTTCCAGGAGAGGTTACATGTTAAATTATATCCTGCCAAATGACAGGCTACAACTCTCTTCCATACGTTTAAAAACACTTTTCCGACTATTTTAAACAACTTTTCCCCGCCTTTCAAACACTTGTTCCTGGGTTATAGCCTGTCATTTTGCAGGATATCATTTAACATGGAATCTCTCCTGGAAATGGACATATTCTGTGCATTTCCAGGAGAGGTTACATGTTAAATGATATCCTGCAAAATGACAGGCTACAACTCTCTTCCATACGTTTAAGAACACTTTTCCGACTATTTTAAACAACTTTTCCCCGCCTTTCAAACACTTGTTCCTGGGTTATAGCCTGTCATTTTGCAGGATATCATTTAACATGGAATCTCTCCTGGAAATGGACATATTCTGTGCATTTCCAGGAGAGGTTACATGTTAAATTATATCCTGCAAAATGACAGGCTACAACTCTCTTCCAGACGTTTATAAACACTTTCCCCGACCATTTAAACATTATTTCTGGCTTGTAAAGTGCGGTGATGAGCCCTGACAGTATCAGACTATTTAATGGGTTACCAGGAGCATGAGAATATCCTCCAAAGAAGGGGTGGTAGTGTCATGAATAAGGCCGAATATGGATGCCGATGTGCGGACGGTAAAGCATCGCAAAATCCACCCCCTTTAGGGTAACCAGGGGCATGAAATTCTGTAGGGTGTGAACATCTGGGTTTAGTCCGTGGGGGAGTGCTTAAGTCCGGGGGCCCGGGGTCTCACGGTGCACAAGGTTATGGAAGTACCACTGTTGCCGGAGGTCCTCAGTCCGTCCTTTGGGGCTCTGTCAGGGGCTACAGAGAGGTGGTTTTCCCGGTCCCTCTCCTGGAGGTATGAAATAACCTGAGCTCCATGTGAGGGAGAGAGGCTGGAGTTCATTAGGCCGTCCTTTGGGGCTCTGTGAGGTGCCCAAGAGAGGTGCTTTTCCCGGTCAATTGTAATGGAAGTCTGACATGAGCAGAGTGTGCATGTGAGGGAGCCGTGCTGGAGCTGCTTAGTCCGTCCTTTGGGGCTCTGTGAGGTGCTTTTCCCGGTCTATTTTAATGGAAGTCTGACATGAGCAGAGTGTGCATGTGAGGGAGCCGTGCTGGAGCTGCTTAGTCCGTCCTTTGGGGCTCTGTGAGGTGCTTTTCCCGGTCTATTTTAATGGAAGTCTGACATGAGCAGAGTGTGCATGTGAGGGAGCCGTGCTGGAGCTGCTTAGTCCGTCCTTTGGGGCTCTGTGAGGTGCTTTTCCCGGTCTATTTTAATGGAAGTCTGACATGAGCAGAGTGTGCATGTGAGGGAGCCGTGCTGGAGCTGCTTAGTCCGTCCTTTGGGGCTCTGTGAGGTGCTTTTCCCGGTCTATTTTAATGGAAGTCTGACATGAGCAGAGTGTGCATGTGAGGGAGCCGTGCTGGACCTGCTTAGTCCGTCCTTTGGGGCTCTGTGAGGGGCTAAATAGAGGTGTTTTTCCCGGTCTATTTTAATGTAAGTCTGACATGAGCAGAGTGTGCATGCTTTGAAACTAATCCACCCACGCTTAGCATGCTATTTTAGGGTATAAATCGTACCTTGTCACCATGCACTGTGCTCCCTGGGACGACGCGCCCTCCTGTGGGGACACATGAGAACTGCACTCAAATCACTTTGTGCTTTTTAAACAGTTTAACATATTTTTTTCCACATTTAAAAAACGCTTTCTGCCCTGGAAATCATTTCTAATCATTATTACCGTTATGGAGGGGCTGCAGGAACACTTTCCCCGCCTTGCAAACATTTATTCCTGGTTAAAATAATCAATTTGTTCCGCCTGCTTTCCGTCAGCACCTCTGCGGCTGTCGGATTAACACAGATGAATGCACTTTTAACACTCACGCAGCCAAAATTCCTGCTCTTTTCCTGGGTTACAAAGTGAGGTGACGCAGCCTGTCCTCTGAGTCTCCCCGCCTCTCAGAGACTTATTTCTGGGTAAAAAAAGCCATGTGCTCCGCCCCCTGGATCTCTGCATGTGTGTGTGCCTGTGAGTCTCTGGCTACTGTCCACATGCCCGCATTATGAGGCACTATTTTCGGATACATTTTCTCATTTTCACCACTTTTCATGTTTTTATTATGTATATTGTTATATTATTATTATTATTATTGTATATATGTATACTGTGTATACTGTTTTTGTAAAAATCATGTGATTATTAAATAAATAATAAAACATGACTATAACCTTGAAGGTTCCCAGGGGCAAATACAGTGCCAGGTGTCAGACTATTTAAAATATGTTTACCCAGGATTCAGACACCTTCCCTGGCTTGTAAAATGCGGTGATGCGCCCTGGAGGTATCAGACTATTTTAAACAACTTTTCCCCGCCTTTCAAACACTTGTTCCTGGGTTATAGCCTGTCATTTTGCAGGATATCATTTAACATGGAATCTCTCCTGGAAATGGACATATTCTGTGCATTTCCAGGAGAGGTTACATGTTAAATTATATCCTGCCAAATGACAGGCTACAACTCTCTTCCATACGTTTAAAAACACTTTTCCGACTATTTTAAACAACTTTTCCCCGCCTTTCAAACACTTGTTCCTGGGTTATAGCCTGTCATTTTGCAGGATATCATTTAACATGGAATCTCTCCTGGAAATGGACATATTCTGTGCATTTCCAGGAGAGGTTACATGTTAAATGATATCCTGCAAAATGACAGGCTACAACTCTCTTCCATACGTTTAAGAACACTTTTCCGACTATTTTAAACAACTTTTCCCCGCCTTTCAAACACTTGTTCCTGGGTTATAGCCTGTCATTTTGCAGGATATCATTTAACATGGAATCTCTCCTGGAAATGGACATATTCTGTGCATTTCCAGGAGAGGTTACATGTTAAATTATATCCTGCAAAATGACAGGCTACAACTCTCTTCCAGACGTTTATAAACACTTTCCCCGACCATTTAAACATTATTTCTGGCTTGTAAAGTGCGGTGATGAGCCCTGACAGTATCAGACTATTTAATGGGTTACCAGGAGCATGAGAATATCCTCCAAAGAAGGGGTGGTAGTGTCATGAATAAGGCCGAATATGGATGCCGATGTGCGGACGGTAAAGCATCGCAAAATCCACCCCCTTTAGGGTAACCAGGGGCATGAAATTCTGTAGGGTGTGAACATCTGGGTTTAGTCCGTGGGGGAGTGCTTAAGTCCGGGGGCCCGGGGTCTCACGGTGCACAAGGTTATGGAAGTACCACTGTTGCCGGAGGTCCTCAGTCCGTCCTTTGGGGCTCTGTCAGGGGCTACAGAGAGGTGGTTTTCCCGGTCCCTCTCCTGGAGGTATGAAATAACCTGAGCTCCATGTGAGGGAGAGAGGCTGGAGTTCATTAGGCCGTCCTTTGGGGCTCTGTGAGGTGCCCAAGAGAGGTGCTTTTCCCGGTCAATTGTAATGGAAGTCTGACATGAGCAGAGTGTGCATGTGAGGGAGCCGTGCTGGAGCTGCTTAGTCCGTCCTTTGGGGCTCTGTGAGGTGCTTTTCCCGGTCTATTTTAATGGAAGTCTGACATGAGCAGAGTGTGCATGTGAGGGAGCCGTGCTGGAGCTGCTTAGTCCGTCCTTTGGGGCTCTGTGAGGTGCTTTTCCCGGTCTATTTTAATGGAAGTCTGACATGAGCAGAGTGTGCATGTGAGGGAGCCGTGCTGGAGCTGCTTAGTCCGTCCTTTGGGGCTCTGTGAGGTGCTTTTCCCGGTCTATTTTAATGGAAGTCTGACATGAGCAGAGTGTGCATGTGAGGGAGCCGTGCTGGAGCTGCTTAGTCCGTCCTTTGGGGCTCTGTGAGGTGCTTTTCCCGGTCTATTTTAATGGAAGTCTGACATGAGCAGAGTGTGCATGTGAGGGAGCCGTGCTGGACCTGCTTAGTCCGTCCTTTGGGGCTCTGTGAGGGGCTAAATAGAGGTGTTTTTCCCGGTCTATTTTAATGTAAGTCTGACATGAGCAGAGTGTGCATGCTTTGAAACTAATCCACCCACGCTTAGCATGCTATTTTAGGGTATAAATCGTACCTTGTCACCATGCACTGTGCTCCCTGGGACGACGCGCCCTCCTGTGGGGACACATGAGAACTGCACTCAAATCACTTTGTGCTTTTTAAACAGTTTAACATATTTTTTTCCACATTTAAAAAACGCTTTCTGCCCTGGAAATCATTTCTAATCATTATTACCGTTATGGAGGGGCTGCAGGAACACTTTCCCCGCCTTGCAAACATTTATTCCTGGTTAAAATAATCAATTTGTTCCGCCTGCTTTCCGTCAGCACCTCTGCGGCTGTCGGATTAACACAGATGAATGCACTTTTAACACTCACGCAGCCAAAATTCCTGCTCTTTTCCTGGGTTACAAAGTGAGGTGACGCAGCCTGTCCTCTGAGTCTCCCCGCCTCTCAGAGACTTATTTCTGGGTAAAAAAAGCCATGTGCTCCGCCCCCTGGATCTCTGCATGTGTGTGTGCCTGTGAGTCTCTGGCTACTGTCCACATGCCCGCATTATGAGGCACTATTTTCGGATACATTTTCTCATTTTCACCACTTTTCATGTTTTTATTATGTATATTGTTATATTATTATTATTATTATTGTATATATGTATACTGTGTATACTGTTTTTGTAAAAATCATGTGATTATTAAATAAATAATAAAACATGACTATAACCTTGAAGGTTCCCAGGGGCAAATACAGTGCCAGGTGTCAGACTATTTAAAATATGTTTACCCAGGATTCAGACACCTTCCCTGGCTTGTAAAATGCGGTGATGCGCCCTGGAGGTATCAGACTATTTTAAACAACTTTTCCCCGCCTTTCAAACACTTGTTCCTGGGTTATAGCCTGTCATTTTGCAGGATATCATTTAACATGGAATCTCTCCTGGAAATGGACATATTCTGTGCATTTCCAGGAGAGGTTACATGTTAAATTATATCCTGCCAAATGACAGGCTACAACTCTCTTCCATACGTTTAAAAACACTTTTCCGACTATTTTAAACAACTTTTCCCCGCCTTTCAAACACTTGTTCCTGGGTTATAGCCTGTCATTTTGCAGGATATCATTTAACATGGAATCTCTCCTGGAAATGGACATATTCTGTGCATTTCCAGGAGAGGTTACATGTTAAATGATATCCTGCAAAATGACAGGCTACAACTCTCTTCCATACGTTTAAGAACACTTTTCCGACTATTTTAAACAACTTTTCCCCGCCTTTCAAACACTTGTTCCTGGGTTATAGCCTGTCATTTTGCAGGATATCATTTAACATGGAATCTCTCCTGGAAATGGACATATTCTGTGCATTTCCAGGAGAGGTTACATGTTAAATTATATCCTGCAAAATGACAGGCTACAACTCTCTTCCAGACGTTTATAAACACTTTCCCCGACCATTTAAACATTATTTCTGGCTTGTAAAGTGCGGTGATGAGCCCTGACAGTATCAGACTATTTAATGGGTTACCAGGAGCATGAGAATATCCTCCAAAGAAGGGGTGGTAGTGTCATGAATAAGGCCGAATATGGATGCCGATGTGCGGACGGTAAAGCATCGCAAAATCCACCCCCTTTAGGGTAACCAGGGGCATGCAATTCTGTAGGGTGTGAACATCTGGGTTTAGTCCGTGGGGGAGTGCTTAAGTCCGGGGGCCCGGGGTCTCACGGTGCACAAGGTTATGGAAGTACCACTGTTGCCGGAGGTCCTCAGTCCGTCCTTTGGGGCTCTGTCAGGGGCTACAGAGAGGTGGTTTTCCCGGTCCCTCTCCTGGAGGTATGAAATAACCTGAGCTCCATGTGAGGGAGAGAGGCTGGAGTTCATTAGGCCGTCCTTTGGGGCTCTGTGAGGTGCCCAAGAGAGGTGCTTTTCCCGGTCAATTGTAATGGAAGTCTGACATGAGCAGAGTGTGCATGTGAGGGAGCCGTGCTGGAGCTGCTTAGTCCGTCCTTTGGGGCTCTGTGAGGTGCTTTTCCCGGTCTATTTTAATGGAAGTCTGACATGAGCAGAGTGTGCATGTGAGGGAGCCGTGCTGGAGCTGCTTAGTCCGTCCTTTGGGGCTCTGTGAGGTGCTTTTCCCGGTCTATTTTAATGGAAGTCTGACATGAGCAGAGTGTGCATGTGAGGGAGCCGTGCTGGAGCTGCTTAGTCCGTCCTTTGGGGCTCTGTGAGGTGCTTTTCCCGGTCTATTTTAATGGAAGTCTGACATGAGCAGAGTGTGCATGTGAGGGAGCCGTGCTGGAGCTGCTTAGTCCGTCCTTTGGGGCTCTGTGAGGTGCTTTTCCCGGTCTATTTTAATGGAAGTCTGACATGAGCAGAGTGTGCATGTGAGGGAGCCGTGCTGGACCTGCTTAGTCCGTCCTTTGGGGCTCTGTGAGGGGCTAAATAGAGGTGTTTTTCCCGGTCTATTTTAATGTAAGTCTGACATGAGCAGAGTGTGCATGCTTTGAAACTAATCCACCCACGCTTAGCATGCTATTTTAGGGTATAAATCGTACCTTGTCACCATGCACTGTGCTCCCTGGGACGACGCGCCCTCCTGTGGGGACACATGAGAACTGCACTCAAATCACTTTGTGCTTTTTAAACAGTTTAACATATTTTTTTCCACATTTAAAAAACGCTTTCTGCCCTGGAAATCATTTCTAATCATTATTACCGTTATGGAGGGGCTGCAGGAACACTTTCCCCGCCTTGCAAACATTTATTCCTGGTTAAAATAATCAATTTGTTCCGCCTGCTTTCCGTCAGCACCTCTGCGGCTGTCGGATTAACACAGATGAATGCACTTTTAACACTCACGCAGCCAAAATTCCTGCTCTTTTCCTGGGTTACAAAGTGAGGTGACGCAGCCTGTCCTCTGAGTCTCCCCGCCTCTCAGAGACTTATTTCTGGGTAAAAAAAGCCATGTGCTCCGCCCCCTGGATCTCTGCATGTGTGTGTGCCTGTGAGTCTCTGGCTACTGTCCACATGCCCGCATTATGAGGCACTATTTTCGGATACATTTTCTCATTTTCACCACTTTTCATGTTTTTATTATGTATATTGTTATATTATTATTATTATTGTATATATGTATACTGTGTATACTGTTTTTGTAAAAATCATGTGATTATTAAATAAATAATAAAACATGACTATAACCTTGAAGGTTCCCAGGGGCAAATACAGTGCCAGGTGTCAGACTATTTAAAATATGTTTACCCAGGATTCAGACACCTTCCCTGGCTTGTAAAATGCGGTGATGCGCCCTGGAGGTATCAGACTATTTTAAACAACTTTTCCCCGCCTTTCAAACACTTGTTCCTGGGTTATAGCCTGTCATTTTGCAGGATATAATTTAACATGGAATCTCTCCTGGAAATGGACATATTCTGTGCATTTCCAGGAGAGGTTACATGTTAAATTATATCCTGCCAAATGACAGGCTACAACTCTCTTCCATACGTTTAAAAACACTTTTCCGACTATTTTAAACAACTTTTCCCCGCCTTTCAAACACTTGTTCCTGGGTTATAGCCTGTCATTTTGCAGGATATCATTTAACATGGAATCTCTCCTGGAAATGGACATATTCTGTGCATTTCCAGGAGAGGTTACATGTTAAATGATATCCTGCAAAATGACAGGCTACAACTCTCTTCCATACGTTTAAGAACACTTTTCCGACTATTTTAAACAACTTTTCCCCGCCTTTCAAACACTTGTTCCTGGGTTATAGCCTGTCATTTTGCAGGATATCATTTAACATGGAATCTCTCCTGGAAATGGACATATTCTGTGCATTTCCAGGAGAGGTTACATGTTAAATTATATCCTGCAAAATGACAGGCTACAACTCTCTTCCAGACGTTTATAAACACTTTCCCCGACCATTTAAACATTATTTCTGGCTTGTAAAGTGCGGTGATGAGCCCTGACAGTATCAGACTATTTAATGGGTTACCAGGAGCATGAGAATATCCTCCAAAGAAGGGGTGGTAGTGTCATGAATAAGGCCGAATATGGATGCCGATGTGCGGACGGTAAAGCATCGCAAAATCCACCCCCTTTAGGGTAACCAGGGGCATGCAATTCTGTAGGGTGTGAACATCTGGGTTTAGTCCGTGGGGGAGTGCTTAAGTCCGGGGGCCCGGGGTCTCACGGTGCACAAGGTTATGGAAGTACCACTGTTGCCGGAGGTCCTCAGTCCGTCCTTTGGGGCTCTGTCAGGGGCTACAGAGAGGTGGTTTTCCCGGTCCCTCTCCTGGAGGTATGAAATAACCTGAGCTCCATGTGAGGGAGAGAGGCTGGAGTTCATTAGGCCGTCCTTTGGGGCTCTGTGAGGTGCCCAAGAGAGGTGCTTTTCCCGGTCAATTGTAATGGAAGTCTGACATGAGCAGAGTGTGCATGTGAGGGAGCCGTGCTGGAGCTGCTTAGTCCGTCCTTTGGGGCTCTGTGAGGTGCTTTTCCCGGTCTATTTTAATGGAAGTCTGACATGAGCAGAGTGTGCATGTGAGGGAGCCGTGCTGGAGCTGCTTAGTCCGTCCTTTGGGGCTCTGTGAGGTGCTTTTCCCGGTCTATTTTAATGGAAGTCTGACATGAGCAGAGTGTGCATGTGAGGGAGCCGTGCTGGAGCTGCTTAGTCCGTCCTTTGGGGCTCTGTGAGGTGCTTTTCCCGGTCTATTTTAATGGAAGTCTGACATGAGCAGAGTGTGCATGTGAGGGAGCCGTGCTGGAGCTGCTTAGTCCGTCCTTTGGGGCTCTGTGAGGTGCTTTTCCCGGTCTATTTTAATGGAAGTCTGACATGAGCAGAGTGTGCATGTGAGGGAGCCGTGCTGGACCTGCTTAGTCCGTCCTTTGGGGCTCTGTGAGGGGCTAAATAGAGGTGTTTTTCCCGGTCTATTTTAATGTAAGTCTGACATGAGCAGAGTGTGCATGCTTTGAAACTAATCCACCCACGCTTAGCATGCTATTTTAGGGTATAAATCGTACCTTGTCACCATGCACTGTGCTCCCTGGGACGACGCGCCCTCCTGTGGGGACACATGAGAACTGCACTCAAATCACTTTGTGCTTTTTAAACAGTTTAACATATTTTTTTCCACATTTAAAAAACGCTTTCTGCCCTGGAAATCATTTCTAATCATTATTACCGTTATGGAGGGGCTGCAGGAACACTTTCCCCGCCTTGCAAACATTTATTCCTGGTTAAAATAATCAATTTGTTCCGCCTGCTTTCCGTCAGCACCTCTGCGGCTGTCGGATTAACACAGATGAATGCACTTTTAACACTCACGCAGCCAAAATTCCTGCTCTTTTCCTGGGTTACAAAGTGAGGTGACGCAGCCTGTCCTCTGAGTCTCCCCGCCTCTCAGAGACTTATTTCTGGGTAAAAAAAGCCATGTGCTCCGCCCCCTGGATCTCTGCATGTGTGTGTGCCTGTGAGTCTCTGGCTACTGTCCACATGCCCGCATTATGAGGCACTATTTTCGGATACATTTTCTCATTTTCACCACTTTTCATGTTTTTATTATGTATATTGTTATATTATTATTATTATTGTATATATGTATACTGTGTATACTGTTTTTGTAAAAATCATGTGATTATTAAATAAATAATAAAACATGACTATAACCTTGAAGGTTCCCAGGGGCAAATACAGTGCCAGGTGTCAGACTATTTAAAATATGTTTACCCAGGATTCAGACACCTTCCCTGGCTTGTAAAATGCGGTGATGCGCCCTGGAGGTATCAGACTATTTTAAACAACTTTTCCCCGCCTTTCAAACACTTGTTCCTGGGTTATAGCCTGTCATTTTGCAGGATATCATTTAACATGGAATCTCTCCTGGAAATGGACATATTCTGTGCATTTCCAGGAGAGGTTACATGTTAAATTATATCCTGCCAAATGACAGGCTACAACTCTCTTCCATACGTTTAAAAACACTTTTCCGACTATTTTAAACAACTTTTCCCCGCCTTTCAAACACTTGTTCCTGGGTTATAGCCTGTCATTTTGCAGGATATCATTTAACATGGAATCTCTCCTGGAAATGGACATATTCTGTGCATTTCCAGGAGAGGTTACATGTTAAATGATATCCTGCAAAATGACAGGCTACAACTCTCTTCCATACGTTTAAGAACACTTTTCCGACTATTTTAAACAACTTTTCCCCGCCTTTCAAACACTTGTTCCTGGGTTATAGCCTGTCATTTTGCAGGATATCATTTAACATGGAATCTCTCCTGGAAATGGACATATTCTGTGCATTTCCAGGAGAGGTTACATGTTAAATTATATCCTGCAAAATGACAGGCTACAACTCTCTTCCAGACGTTTATAAACACTTTCCCCGACCATTTAAACATTATTTCTGGCTTGTAAAGTGCGGTGATGAGCCCTGACAGTATCAGACTATTTAATGGGTTACCAGGAGCATGAGAATATCCTCCAAAGAAGGGGTGGTAGTGTCATGAATAAGGCCGAATATGGATGCCGATGTGCGGACGGTAAAGCATCGCAAAATCCACCCCCTTTAGGGTAACCAGGGGCATGCAATTCTGTAGGGTGTGAACATCTGGGTTTAGTCCGTGGGGGAGTGCTTAAGTCCGGGGGCCCGGGGTCTCACGGTGCACAAGGTTATGGAAGTACCACTGTTGCCGGAGGTCCTCAGTCCGTCCTTTGGGGCTCTGTCAGGGGCTACAGAGAGGTGGTTTTCCCGGTCCCTCTCCTGGAGGTATGAAATAACCTGAGCTCCATGTGAGGGAGAGAGGCTGGAGTTCATTAGGCCGTCCTTTGGGGCTCTGTGAGGTGCCCAAGAGAGGTGCTTTTCCCGGTCAATTGTAATGGAAGTCTGACATGAGCAGAGTGTGCATGTGAGGGAGCCGTGCTGGAGCTGCTTAGTCCGTCCTTTGGGGCTCTGTGAGGTGCTTTTCCCGGTCTATTTTAATGGAAGTCTGACATGAGCAGAGTGTGCATGTGAGGGAGCCGTGCTGGAGCTGCTTAGTCCGTCCTTTGGGGCTCTGTGAGGTGCTTTTCCCGGTCTATTTTAATGGAAGTCTGACATGAGCAGAGTGTGCATGTGAGGGAGCCGTGCTGGAGCTGCTTAGTCCGTCCTTTGGGGCTCTGTGAGGTGCTTTTCCCGGTCTATTTTAATGGAAGTCTGACATGAGCAGAGTGTGCATGTGAGGGAGCCGTGCTGGAGCTGCTTAGTCCGTCCTTTGGGGCTCTGTGAGGTGCTTTTCCCGGTCTATTTTAATGGAAGTCTGACATGAGCAGAGTGTGCATGTGAGGGAGCCGTGCTGGACCTGCTTAGTCCGTCCTTTGGGGCTCTGTGAGGGGCTAAATAGAGGTGTTTTTCCCGGTCTATTTTAATGTAAGTCTGACATGAGCAGAGTGTGCATGCTTTGAAACTAATCCACCCACGCTTAGCATGCTATTTTAGGGTATAAATCGTACCTTGTCACCATGCACTGTGCTCCCTGGGACGACGCGCCCTCCTGTGGGGACACATGAGAACTGCACTCAAATCACTTTGTGCTTTTTAAACAGTTTAACATATTTTTTTCCACATTTAAAAAACGCTTTCTGCCCTGGAAATCATTTCTAATCATTATTACCGTTATGGAGGGGCTGCAGGAACACTTTCCCCGCCTTGCAAACATTTATTCCTGGTTAAAATAATCAATTTGTTCCGCCTGCTTTCCGTCAGCACCTCTGCGGCTGTCGGATTAACACAGATGAATGCACTTTTAACACTCACGCAGCCAAAATTCCTGCTCTTTTCCTGGGTTACAAAGTGAGGTGACGCAGCCTGTCCTCTGAGTCTCCCCGCCTCTCAGAGACTTATTTCTGGGTAAAAAAAGCCATGTGCTCCGCCCCCTGGATCTCTGCATGTGTGTGTGCCTGTGAGTCTCTGGCTACTGTCCACATGCCCGCATTATGAGGCACTATTTTCGGATACATTTTCTCATTTTCACCACTTTTCATGTTTTTATTATGTATATTGTTATATTATTATTATTATTGTATATATGTATACTGTGTATACTGTTTTTGTAAAAATCATGTGATTATTAAATAAATAATAAAACATGACTATAACCTTGAAGGTTCCCAGGGGCAAATACAGTGCCAGGTGTCAGACTATTTAAAATATGTTTACCCAGGATTCAGACACCTTCCCTGGCTTGTAAAATGCGGTGATGCGCCCTGGAGGTATCAGACTATTTTAAACAACTTTTCCCCGCCTTTCAAACACTTGTTCCTGGGTTATAGCCTGTCATTTTGCAGGATATAATTTAACATGGAATCTCTCCTGGAAATGGACATATTCTGTGCATTTCCAGGAGAGGTTACATGTTAAATTATATCCTGCCAAATGACAGGCTACAACTCTCTTCCATACGTTTAAAAACACTTTTCCGACTATTTTAAACAACTTTTCCCCGCCTTTCAAACACTTGTTCCTGGGTTATAGCCTGTCATTTTGCAGGATATCATTTAACATGGAATCTCTCCTGGAAATGGACATATTCTGTGCATTTCCAGGAGAGGTTACATGTTAAATGATATCCTGCAAAATGACAGGCTACAACTCTCTTCCATACGTTTAAGAACACTTTTCCGACTATTTTAAACAACTTTTCCCCGCCTTTCAAACACTTGTTCCTGGGTTATAGCCTGTCATTTTGCAGGATATCATTTAACATGGAATCTCTCCTGGAAATGGACATATTCTGTGCATTTCCAGGAGAGGTTACATGTTAAATTATATCCTGCAAAATGACAGGCTACAACTCTCTTCCAGACGTTTATAAACACTTTCCCCGACCATTTAAACATTATTTCTGGCTTGTAAAGTGCGGTGATGAGCCCTGACAGTATCAGACTATTTAATGGGTTACCAGGAGCATGAGAATATCCTCCAAAGAAGGGGTGGTAGTGTCATGAATAAGGCCGAATATGGATGCCGATGTGCGGACGGTAAAGCATCGCAAAATCCACCCCCTTTAGGGTAACCAGGGGCATGCAATTCTGTAGGGTGTGAACATCTGGGTTTAGTCCGTGGGGGAGTGCTTAAGTCCGGGGGCCCGGGGTCTCACGGTGCACAAGGTTATGGAAGTACCACTGTTGCCGGAGGTCCTCAGTCCGTCCTTTGGGGCTCTGTCAGGGGCTACAGAGAGGTGGTTTTCCCGGTCCCTCTCCTGGAGGTATGAAATAACCTGAGCTCCATGTGAGGGAGAGAGGCTGGAGTTCATTAGGCCGTCCTTTGGGGCTCTGTGAGGTGCCCAAGAGAGGTGCTTTTCCCGGTCAATTGTAATGGAAGTCTGACATGAGCAGAGTGTGCATGTGAGGGAGCCGTGCTGGAGCTGCTTAGTCCGTCCTTTGGGGCTCTGTGAGGTGCTTTTCCCGGTCTATTTTAATGGAAGTCTGACATGAGCAGAGTGTGCATGTGAGGGAGCCGTGCTGGAGCTGCTTAGTCCGTCCTTTGGGGCTCTGTGAGGTGCTTTTCCCGGTCTATTTTAATGGAAGTCTGACATGAGCAGAGTGTGCATGTGAGGGAGCCGTGCTGGAGCTGCTTAGTCCGTCCTTTGGGGCTCTGTGAGGTGCTTTTCCCGGTCTATTTTAATGGAAGTCTGACATGAGCAGAGTGTGCATGTGAGGGAGCCGTGCTGGAGCTGCTTAGTCCGTCCTTTGGGGCTCTGTGAGGTGCTTTTCCCGGTCTATTTTAATGGAAGTCTGACATGAGCAGAGTGTGCATGTGAGGGAGCCGTGCTGGACCTGCTTAGTCCGTCCTTTGGGGCTCTGTGAGGGGCTAAATAGAGGTGTTTTTCCCGGTCTATTTTAATGTAAGTCTGACATGAGCAGAGTGTGCATGCTTTGAAACTAATCCACCCACGCTTAGCATGCTATTTTAGGGTATAAATCGTACCTTGTCACCATGCACTGTGCTCCCTGGGACGACGCGCCCTCCTGTGGGGACACATGAGAACTGCACTCAAATCACTTTGTGCTTTTTAAACAGTTTAACATATTTTTTTCCACATTTAAAAAACGCTTTCTGCCCTGGAAATCATTTCTAATCATTATTACCGTTATGGAGGGGCTGCAGGAACACTTTCCCCGCCTTGCAAACATTTATTCCTGGTTAAAATAATCAATTTGTTCCGCCTGCTTTCCGTCAGCACCTCTGCGGCTGTCGGATTAACACAGATGAATGCACTTTTAACACTCACGCAGCCAAAATTCCTGCTCTTTTCCTGGGTTACAAAGTGAGGTGACGCAGCCTGTCCTCTGAGTCTCCCCGCCTCTCAGAGACTTATTTCTGGGTAAAAAAAGCCATGTGCTCCGCCCCCTGGATCTCTGCATGTGTGTGTGCCTGTGAGTCTCTGGCTACTGTCCACATGCCCGCATTATGAGGCACTATTTTCGGATACATTTTCTCATTTTCACCACTTTTCATGTTTTTATTATGTATATTGTTATATTATTATTATTATTGTATATATGTATACTGTGTATACTGTTTTTGTAAAAATCATGTGATTATTAAATAAATAATAAAACATGACTATAACCTTGAAGGTTCCCAGGGGCAAATACAGTGCCAGGTGTCAGACTATTTAAAATATGTTTACCCAGGATTCAGACACCTTCCCTGGCTTGTAAAATGCGGTGATGCGCCCTGGAGGTATCAGACTATTTTAAACAACTTTTCCCCGCCTTTCAAACACTTGTTCCTGGGTTATAGCCTGTCATTTTGCAGGATATCATTTAACATGGAATCTCTCCTGGAAATGGACATATTCTGTGCATTTCCAGGAGAGGTTACATGTTAAATTATATCCTGCCAAATGACAGGCTACAACTCTCTTCCATACGTTTAAAAACACTTTTCCGACTATTTTAAACAACTTTTCCCCGCCTTTCAAACACTTGTTCCTGGGTTATAGCCTGTCATTTTGCAGGATATCATTTAACATGGAATCTCTCCTGGAAATGGACATATTCTGTGCATTTCCAGGAGAGGTTACATGTTAAATGATATCCTGCAAAATGACAGGCTACAACTCTCTTCCATACGTTTAAGAACACTTTTCCGACTATTTTAAACAACTTTTCCCCGCCTTTCAAACACTTGTTCCTGGGTTATAGCCTGTCATTTTGCAGGATATCATTTAACATGGAATCTCTCCTGGAAATGGACATATTCTGTGCATTTCCAGGAGAGGTTACATGTTAAATTATATCCTGCAAAATGACAGGCTACAACTCTCTTCCAGACGTTTATAAACACTTTCCCCGACCATTTAAACATTATTTCTGGCTTGTAAAGTGCGGTGATGAGCCCTGACAGTATCAGACTATTTAATGGGTTACCAGGAGCATGAGAATATCCTCCAAAGAAGGGGTGGTAGTGTCATGAATAAGGCCGAATATGGATGCCGATGTGCGGACGGTAAAGCATCGCAAAATCCACCCCCTTTAGGGTAACCAGGGGCATGCAATTCTGTAGGGTGTGAACATCTGGGTTTAGTCCGTGGGGGAGTGCTTAAGTCCGGGGGCCCGGGGTCTCACGGTGCACAAGGTTATGGAAGTACCACTGTTGCCGGAGGTCCTCAGTCCGTCCTTTGGGGCTCTGTCAGGGGCTACAGAGAGGTGGTTTTCCCGGTCCCTCTCCTGGAGGTATGAAATAACCTGAGCTCCATGTGAGGGAGAGAGGCTGGAGTTCATTAGGCCGTCCTTTGGGGCTCTGTGAGGTGCCCAAGAGAGGTGCTTTTCCCGGTCAATTGTAATGGAAGTCTGACATGAGCAGAGTGTGCATGTGAGGGAGCCGTGCTGGAGCTGCTTAGTCCGTCCTTTGGGGCTCTGTGAGGTGCTTTTCCCGGTCTATTTTAATGGAAGTCTGACATGAGCAGAGTGTGCATGTGAGGGAGCCGTGCTGGAGCTGCTTAGTCCGTCCTTTGGGGCTCTGTGAGGTGCTTTTCCTGGTCTATTTTAATGGAAGTCTGACATGAGCAGAGTGTGCATGTGAGGGAGCCGTGCTGGAGCTGCTTAGTCCGTCCTTTGGGGCTCTGTGAGGTGCTTTTCCCGGTCTATTTTAATGGAAGTCTGACATGAGCAGAGTGTGCATGTGAGGGAGCCGTGCTGGAGCTGCTTAGTCCGTCCTTTGGGGCTCTGTGAGGTGCTTTTCCCGGTCTATTTTAATGGAAGTCTGACATGAGCAGAGTGTGCATGTGAGGGAGCCGTGCTGGACCTGCTTAGTCCGTCCTTTGGGGCTCTGTGAGGGGCTAAATAGAGGTGTTTTTCCCGGTCTATTTTAATGTAAGTCTGACATGAGCAGAGTGTGCATGCTTTGAAACTAATCCACCCACGCTTAGCATGCTATTTTAGGGTATAAATCGTACCTTGTCACCATGCACTGTGCTCCCTGGGACGACGCGCCCTCCTGTGGGGACACATGAGAACTGCACTCAAATCACTTTGTGCTTTTTAAACAGTTTAACATATTTTTTTCCACATTTAAAAAACGCTTTCTGCCCTGGAAATCATTTCTAATCATTATTACCGTTATGGAGGGGCTGCAGGAACACTTTCCCCGCCTTGCAAACATTTATTCCTGGTTAAAATAATCAATTTGTTCCGCCTGCTTTCCGTCAGCACCTCTGCGGCTGTCGGATTAACACAGATGAATGCACTTTTAACACTCACGCAGCCAAAATTCCTGCTCTTTTCCTGGGTTACAAAGTGAGGTGACGCAGCCTGTCCTCTGAGTCTCCCCGCCTCTCAGAGACTTATTTCTGGGTAAAAAAAGCCATGTGCTCCGCCCCCTGGATCTCTGCATGTGTGTGTGCCTGTGAGTCTCTGGCTACTGTCCACATGCCCGCATTATGAGGCACTATTTTCGGATACATTTTCTCATTTTCACCACTTTTCATGTTTTTATTATGTATATTGTTATATTATTATTATTATTGTATATATGTATACTGTGTATACTGGTTTTGTAAAAATCATGTGATTATTAAATAAATAATAAAACATGACTATAACCTTGAAGGTTCCCAGGGGCAAATACAGTGCCAGGTGTCAGACTATTTAAAATATGTTTACCCAGGATTCAGACACCTTCCCTGGCTTGTAAAATGCGGTGATGCGCCCTGGAGGTATCAGACTATTTTAAACAACTTTTCCCCGCCTTTCAAACACTTGTTCCTGGGTTATAGCCTGTCATTTTGCAGGATATCATTTAACATGGAATCTCTCCTGGAAATGGACATATTCTGTGCATTTCCAGGAGAGGTTACATGTTAAATTATATCCTGCCAAATGACAGGCTACAACTCTCTTCCATACGTTTAAAAACACTTTTCCGACTATTTTAAACAACTTTTCCCCGCCTTTCAAACACTTGTTCCTGGGTTATAGCCTGTCATTTTGCAGGATATCATTTAACATGGAATCTCTCCTGGAAATGGACATATTCTGTGCATTTCCAGGAGAGGTTACATGTTAAATGATATCCTGCAAAATGACAGGCTACAACTCTCTTCCATACGTTTAAGAACACTTTTCCGACTATTTTAAACAACTTTTCCCCGCCTTTCAAACACTTGTTCCTGGGTTATAGCCTGTCATTTTGCAGGATATCATTTAACATGGAATCTCTCCTGGAAATGGACATATTCTGTGCATTTCCAGGAGAGGTTACATGTTAAATTATATCCTGCAAAATGACAGGCTACAACTCTCTTCCAGACGTTTATAAACACTTTCCCCGACCATTTAAACATTATTTCTGGCTTGTAAAGTGCGGTGATGAGCCCTGACAGTATCAGACTATTTAATGGGTTACCAGGAGCATGAGAATATCCTCCAAAGAAGGGGTGGTAGTGTCATGAATAAGGCCGAATATGGATGCCGATGTGCGGACGGTAAAGCATCGCAAAATCCACCCCCTTTAGGGTAACCAGGGGCATGCAATTCTGTAGGGTGTGAACATCTGGGTTTAGTCCGTGGGGGAGTGCTTAAGTCCGGGGGCCCGGGGTCTCACGGTGCACAAGGTTATGGAAGTACCACTGTTGCCGGAGGTCCTCAGTCCGTCCTTTGGGGCTCTGTCAGGGGCTACAGAGAGGTGGTTTTCCCGGTCCCTCTCCTGGAGGTATGAAATAACCTGAGCTCCATGTGAGGGAGAGAGGCTGGAGTTCATTAGGCCGTCCTTTGGGGCTCTGTGAGGTGCCCAAGAGAGGTGCTTTTCCCGGTCAATTGTAATGGAAGTCTGACATGAGCAGAGTGTGCATGTGAGGGAGCCGTGCTGGAGCTGCTTAGTCCGTCCTTTGGGGCTCTGTGAGGTGCTTTTCCCGGTCTATTTTAATGGAAGTCTGACATGAGCAGAGTGTGCATGTGAGGGAGCCGTGCTGGAGCTGCTTAGTCCGTCCTTTGGGGCTCTGTGAGGTGCTTTTCCCGGTCTATTTTAATGGAAGTCTGACATGAGCAGAGTGTGCATGTGAGGGAGCCGTGCTGGAGCTGCTTAGTCCGTCCTTTGGGGCTCTGTGAGGTGCTTTTCCCGGTCTATTTTAATGGAAGTCTGACATGAGCAGAGTGTGCATGTGAGGGAGCCGTGCTGGAGCTGCTTAGTCCGTCCTTTGGGGCTCTGTGAGGTGCTTTTCCCGGTCTATTTTAATGGAAGTCTGACATGAGCAGAGTGTGCATGCTTTGAAACTAATCCACCCACGCTTAGCATGCTATTTTAGGGTATAAATCGTACCTTGTCACCATGCACTGTGCTCCCTGGGACGACGCGCCCTCCTGTGGGGACACATGAGAACTGCACTCAAATCACTTTGTGCTTTTTAAACAGTTTAACATATTTTTTTCCACATTTAAAAAACGCTTTCTGCCCTGGAAATCATTTCTAATCATTATTACCGTTATGGAGGGGCTGCAGGAACACTTTCCCCGCCTTGCAAACATTTATTCCTGGTTAAAATAATCAATTTGTTCCGCCTGCTTTCCGTCAGCACCTCTGCGGCTGTCGGATTAACACAGATGAATGCACTTTTAACACTCACGCAGCCAAAATTCCTGCTCTTTTCCTGGGTTACAAAGTGAGGTGACGCAGCCTGTCCTCTGAGTCTCCCCGCCTCTCAGAGACTTATTTCTGGGTAAAAAAAGCCATGTGCTCCGCCCCCTGGATCTCTGCATGTGTGTGTGCCTGTGAGTCTCTGGCTACTGTCCACATGCCCGCATTATGAGGCACTATTTTCGGATACATTTTCTCATTTTCACCACTTTTCATGTTTTTATTATGTATATTGTTATATTATTATTATTATTGTATATATGTATACTGTGTATACTGTTTTTGTAAAAATCATGTGATTATTAAATAAATAATAAAACATGACTATAACCTTGAAGGTTCCCAGGGGCAAATACAGTGCCAGGTGTCAGACTATTTAAAATATGTTTACCCAGGATTCAGACACCTTCCCTGGCTTGTAAAATGCGGTGATGTGCCCTGGAGGTATCAGACTATTTTAAACAACTTTTCCCCGCCTTTCAAACACTTGTTCCTGGGTTATAGCCTGTCATTTTGCAGGATATCATTTAACATGGAATCTCTCCTGGAAATGGACATATTCTGTGCATTTCCAGGAGAGGTTACATGTTAAATTATATCCTGCCAAATGACAGGCTACAACTCTCTTCCATACGTTTAAAAACACTTTTCCGACTATTTTAAACAACTTTTCCCCGCCTTTCAAACACTTGTTCCTGGGTTATAGCCTGTCATTTTGCAGGATATCATTTAACATGGAATCTCTCCTGGAAATGGACATATTCTGTGCATTTCCAGGAGAGGTTACATGTTAAATGATATCCTGCAAAATGACAGGCTACAACTCTCTTCCATACGTTTAAGAACACTTTTCCGACTATTTTAAACAACTTTTCCCCGCCTTTCAAACACTTGTTCCTGGGTTATAGCCTGTCATTTTGCAGGATATCATTTAACATGGAATCTCTCCTGGAAATGGACATATTCTGTGCATTTCCAGGAGAGGTTACATGTTAAATTATATCCTGCAAAATGACAGGCTACAACTCTCTTCCAGACGTTTATAAACACTTTCCCCGACCATTTAAACATTATTTCTGGCTTGTAAAGTGCGGTGATGAGCCCTGACAGTATCAGACTATTTAATGGGTTACCAGGAGCATGAGAATATCCTCCAAAGAAGGGGTGGTAGTGTCATGAATAAGGCCGAATATGGATGCCGATGTGCGGACGGTAAAGCATCGCAAAATCCACCCCCTTTAGGGTAACCAGGGGCATGCAATTCTGTAGGGTGTGAACATCTGGGTTTAGTCCGTGGGGGAGTGCTTAAGTCCGGGGGCCCGGGGTCTCACGGTGCACAAGGTTATGGAAGTACCACTGTTGCCGGAGGTCCTCAGTCCGTCCTTTGGGGCTCTGTCAGGGGCTACAGAGAGGTGGTTTTCCCGGTCCCTCTCCTGGAGGTATGAAATAACCTGAGCTCCATGTGAGGGAGAGAGGCTGGAGTTCATTAGGCCGTCCTTTGGGGCTCTGTGAGGTGCCCAAGAGAGGTGCTTTTCCCGGTCAATTGTAATGGAAGTCTGACATGAGCAGAGTGTGCATGTGAGGGAGCCGTGCTGGAGCTGCTTAGTCCGTCCTTTGGGGCTCTGTGAGGTGCTTTTCCCGGTCTATTTTAATGGAAGTCTGACATGAGCAGAGTGTGCATGTGAGGGAGCCGTGCTGGAGCTGCTTAGTCCGTCCTTTGGGGCTCTGTGAGGTGCTTTTCCCGGTCTATTTTAATGGAAGTCTGACATGAGCAGAGTGTGCATGTGAGGGAGCCGTGCTGGAGCTGCTTAGTCCGTCCTTTGGGGCTCTGTGAGGTGCTTTTCCCGGTCTATTTTAATGGAAGTCTGACATGAGCAGAGTGTGCATGTGAGGGAGCCGTGCTGGACCTGCTTAGTCCGTCCTTTGGGGCTCTGTGAGGGGCTAAATAGAGGTGTTTTTCCCGGTCTATTTTAATGTAAGTCTGACATGAGCAGAGTGTGCATGCTTTGAAACTAATCCACCCACGCTTAGCATGCTATTTTAGGGTATAAATCGTACCTTGTCACCATGCACTGTGCTCCCTGGGACGACGCGCCCTCCTGTGGGGACACATGAGAACTGCACTCAAATCACTTTGTGCTTTTTAAACAGTTTAACATATTTTTTTCCACATTTAAAAAACGCTTTCTGCCCTGGAAATCATTTCTAATCATTATTACCGTTATGGAGGGGCTGCAGGAACACTTTCCCCGCCTTGCAAACATTTATTCCTGGTTAAAATAATCAATTTGTTCCGCCTGCTTTCCGTCAGCACCTCTGCGGCTGTCGGATTAACACAGATGAATGCACTTTTAACACTCACGCAGCCAAAATTCCTGCTCTTTTCCTGGGTTACAAAGTGAGGTGACGCAGCCTGTCCTCTGAGTCTCCCCGCCTCTCAGAGACTTATTTCTGGGTAAAAAAAGCCATGTGCTCCGCCCCCTGGATCTCTGCATGTGTGTGTGCCTGTGAGTCTCTGGCTACTGTCCACATGCCCGCATTATGAGGCACTATTTTCGGATACATTTTCTCATTTTCACCACTTTTCATGTTTTTATTATGTATATTGTTATATTATTATTATTATTGTATATATGTATACTGTGTATACTGTTTTTGTAAAAATCATGTGATTATTAAATAAATAATAAAACATGACTATAACCTTGAAGGTTCCCAGGGGCAAATACAGTGCCAGGTGTCAGACTATTTAAAATATGTTTACCCAGGATTCAGACACCTTCCCTGGCTTGTAAAATGCGGTGATGCGCCCTGGAGGTATCAGACTATTTTAAACAACTTTTCCCCGCCTTTCAAACACTTGTTCCTGGGTTATAGCCTGTCATTTTGCAGGATATCATTTAACATGGAATCTCTCCTGGAAATGGACATATTCTGTGCATTTCCAGGAGAGGTTACATGTTAAATTATATCCTGCCAAATGACAGGCTACAACTCTCTTCCATACGTTTAAAAACACTTTTCCGACTATTTTAAACAACTTTTCCCCGCCTTTCAAACACTTGTTCCTGGGTTATAGCCTGTCATTCTGCAGGATATCATTTAACATGGAATCTCTCCTGGAAATGGACATATTCTGTGCATTTCCAGGAGAGGTTACATGTTAAATGATATCCTGCAAAATGACAGGCTACAACTCTCTTCCATACGTTTAAGAACACTTTTCCGACTATTTTAAACAACTTTTCCCCGCCTTTCAAACACTTGTTCCTGGGTTATAGCCTGTCATTTTGCAGGATATCATTTAACATGGAATCTCTCCTGGAAATGGACATATTCTGTGCATTTCCAGGAGAGGTTACATGTTAAATTATATCCTGCAAAATGACAGGCTACAACTCTCTTCCAGACGTTTATAAACACTTTCCCCGACCATTTAAACATTATTTCTGGCTTGTAAAGTGCGGTGATGAGCCCTGACAGTATCAGACTATTTAATGGGTTACCAGGAGCATGAGAATATCCTCCAAAGAAGGGGTGGTAGTGTCATGAATAAGGCCGAATATGGATGCCGATGTGCGGACGGTAAAGCATCGCAAAATCCACCCCCTTTAGGGTAACCAGGGGCATGCAATTCTGTAGGGTGTGAACATCTGGGTTTAGTCCGTGGGGGAGTGCTTAAGTCCGGGGGCCCGGGGTCTCACGGTGCACAAGGTTATGGAAGTACCACTGTTGCCGGAGGTCCTCAGTCCGTCCTTTGGGGCTCTGTCAGGGGCTACAGAGAGGTGGTTTTCCCGGTCCCTCTCCTGGAGGTATGAAATAACCTGAGCTCCATGTGAGGGAGAGAGGCTGGAGTTCATTAGGCCGTCCTTTGGGGCTCTGTGAGGTGCCCAAGAGAGGTGCTTTTCCCGGTCAATTGTAATGGAAGTCTGACATGAGCAGAGTGTGCATGTGAGGGAGCCGTGCTGGAGCTGCTTAGTCCGTCCTTTGGGGCTCTGTGAGGTGCTTTTCCCGGTCTATTTTAATGGAAGTCTGACATGAGCAGAGTGTGCATGTGAGGGAGCCGTGCTGGAGCTGCTTAGTCCGTCCTTTGGGGCTCTGTGAGGTGCTTTTCCCGGTCTATTTTAATGGAAGTCTGACATGAGCAGAGTGTGCATGTGAGGGAGCCGTGCTGGAGCTGCTTAGTCCGTCCTTTGGGGCTCTGTGAGGTGCTTTTCCCGGTCTATTTTAATGGAAGTCTGACATGAGCAGAGTGTGCATGTGAGGGAGCCGTGCTGGAGCTGCTTAGTCCGTCCTTTGGGGCTCTGTGAGGTGCTTTTCCCGGTCTATTTTAATGGAAGTCTGACATGAGCAGAGTGTGCATGTGAGGGAGCCGTGCTGGACCTGCTTAGTCCGTCCTTTGGGGCTCTGTGAGGGGCTAAATAGAGGTGTTTTTCCCGGTCTATTTTAATGTAAGTCTGACATGAGCAGAGTGTGCATGCTTTGAAACTAATCCACCCACGCTTAGCATGCTATTTTAGGGTATAAATCGTACCTTGTCACCATGCACTGTGCTCCCTGGGACGACGCGCCCTCCTGTGGGGACACATGAGAACTGCACTCAAATCACTTTGTGCTTTTTAAACAGTTTAACATATTTTTTTCCACATTTAAAAAACGCTTTCTGCCCTGGAAATCATTTCTAATCATTATTACCGTTATGGAGGGGCTGCAGGAACACTTTCCCCGCCTTGCAAACATTTATTCCTGGTTAAAATAATCAATTTGTTCCGCCTGCTTTCCGTCAGCACCTCTGCGGCTGTCGGATTAACACAGATGAATGCACTTTTAACACTCACGCAGCCAAAATTCCTGCTCTTTTCCTGGGTTACAAAGTGAGGTGACGCAGCCTGTCCTCTGAGTCTCCCCGCCTCTCAGAGACTTATTTCTGGGTAAAAAAAGCCATGTGCTCCGCCCCCTGGATCTCTGCATGTGTGTGTGCCTGTGAGTCTCTGGCTACTGTCCACATGCCCGCATTATGAGGCACTATTTTCGGATACATTTTCTCATTTTCACCACTTTTCATGTTTTTATTATGTATATTGTTATATTATTATTATTATTGTATATATGTATACTGTGTATACTGTTTTTGTAAAAATCATGTGATTATTAAATAAATAATAAAACATGACTATAACCTTGAAGGTTCCCAGGGGCAAATACAGTGCCAGGTGTCAGACTATTTAAAATATGTTTACCCAGGATTCAGACACCTTCCCTGGCTTGTAAAATGCGGTGATGCGCCCTGGAGGTATCAGACTATTTTAAACAACTTTTCCCCGCCTTTCAAACACTTGTTCCTGGGTTATAGCCTGTCATTTTGCAGGATATCATTTAACATGGAATCTCTCCTGGAAATGGACATATTCTGTGCATTTCCAGGAGAGGTTACATGTTAAATTATATCCTGCCAAATGACAGGCTACAACTCTCTTCCATACGTTTAAAAACACTTTTCCGACTATTTTAAACAACTTTTCCCCGCCTTTCAAACACTTGTTCCTGGGTTATAGCCTGTCATTTTGCAGGATATCATTTAACATGGAATCTCTCCTGGAAATGGACATATTCTGTGCATTTCCAGGAGAGGTTACATGTTAAATGATATCCTGCAAAATGACAGGCTACAACTCTCTTCCATACGTTTAAGAACACTTTTCCGACTATTTTAAACAACTTTTCCCCGCCTTTCAAACACTTGTTCCTGGGTTATAGCCTGTCATTTTGCAGGATATCATTTAACATGGAATCTCTCCTGGAAATGGACATATTCTGTGCATTTCCAGGAGAGGTTACATGTTAAATTATATCCTGCAAAATGACAGGCTACAACTCTCTTCCAGACGTTTATAAACACTTTCCCCGACCATTTAAACATTATTTCTGGCTTGTAAAGTGCGGTGATGAGCCCTGACAGTATCAGACTATTTAATGGGTTACCAGGAGCATGAGAATATCCTCCAAAGAAGGGGTGGTAGTGTCATGAATAAGGCCGAATATGGATGCCGATGTGCGGACGGTAAAGCATCGCAAAATCCACCCCCTTTAGGGTAACCAGGGGCATGCAATTCTGTAGGGTGTGAACATCTGGGTTTAGTCCGTGGGGGAGTGCTTAAGTCCGGGGGCCCGGGGTCTCACGGTGCACAAGGTTATGGAAGTACCACTGTTGCCGGAGGTCCTCAGTCCGTCCTTTGGGGCTCTGTCAGGGGCTACAGAGAGGTGGTTTTCCCGGTCCCTCTCCTGGAGGTATGAAATAACCTGAGCTCCATGTGAGGGAGAGAGGCTGGAGTTCATTAGGCCGTCCTTTGGGGCTCTGTGAGGTGCCCAAGAGAGGTGCTTTTCCCGGTCAATTGTAATGGAAGTCTGACATGAGCAGAGTGTGCATGTGAGGGAGCCGTGCTGGAGCTGCTTAGTCCGTCCTTTGGGGCTCTGTGAGGTGCTTTTCCCGGTCTATTTTAATGGAAGTCTGACATGAGCAGAGTGTGCATGTGAGGGAGCCGTGCTGGAGCTGCTTAGTCCGTCCTTTGGGGCTCTGTGAGGTGCTTTTCCCGGTCTATTTTAATGGAAGTCTGACATGAGCAGAGTGTGCATGTGAGGGAGCCGTGCTGGAGCTGCTTAGTCCGTCCTTTGGGGCTCTGTGAGGTGCTTTTCCCGGTCTATTTTAATGGAAGTCTGACATGAGCAGAGTGTGCATGTGAGGGAGCCGTGCTGGAGCTGCTTAGTCCGTCCTTTGGGGCTCTGTGAGGTGCTTTTCCCGGTCTATTTTAATGGAAGTCTGACATGAGCAGAGTGTGCATGTGAGGGAGCCGTGCTGGACCTGCTTAGTCCGTCCTTTGGGGCTCTGTGAGGGGCTAAATAGAGGTGTTTTTCCCGGTCTATTTTAATGTAAGTCTGACATGAGCAGAGTGTGCATGCTTTGAAACTAATCCACCCACGCTTAGCATGCTATTTTAGGGTATAAATCGTACCTTGTCACCATGCACTGTGCTCCCTGGGACGACGCGCCCTCCTGTGGGGACACATGAGAACTGCACTCAAATCACTTTGTGCTTTTTAAACAGTTTAACATATTTTTTTCCACATTTAAAAAACGCTTTCTGCCCTGGAAATCATTTCTAATCATTATTACCGTTATGGAGGGGCTGCAGGAACACTTTCCCCGCCTTGCAAACATTTATTCCTGGTTAAAATAATCAATTTGTTCCGCCTGCTTTCCGTCAGCACCTCTGCGGCTGTCGGATTAACACAGATGAATGCACTTTTAACACTCACGCAGCCAAAATTCCTGCTCTTTTCCTGGGTTACAAAGTGAGGTGACGCAGCCTGTCCTCTGAGTCTCCCCGCCTCTCAGAGACTTATTTCTGGGTAAAAAAAGCCATGTGCTCCGCCCCCTGGATCTCTGCATGTGTGTGTGCCTGTGAGTCTCTGGCTACTGTCCACATGCCCGCATTATGAGGCACTATTTTCGGATACATTTTCTCATTTTCACCACTTTTCATGTTTTTATTATGTATATTGTTATATTATTATTATTATTGTATATATGTATACTGTGTATACTGTTTTTGTAAAAATCATGTGATTATTAAATAAATAATAAAACATGACTATAACCTTGAAGGTTCCCAGGGGCAAATACAGTGCCAGGTGTCAGACTATTTAAAATATGTTTACCCAGGATTCAGACACCTTCCCTGGCTTGTAAAATGCGGTGATGCGCCCTGGAGGTATCAGACTATTTTAAACAACTTTTCCCCGCCTTTCAAACACTTGTTCCTGGGTTATAGCCTGTCATTTTGCAGGATATCATTTAACATGGAATCTCTCCTGGAAATGGACATATTCTGTGCATTTCCAGGAGAGGTTACATGTTAAATTATATCCTGCCAAATGACAGGCTACAACTCTCTTCCATACGTTTAAAAACACTTTTCCGACTATTTTAAACAACTTTTCCCCGCCTTTCAAACACTTGTTCCTGGGTTATAGCCTGTCATTTTGCAGGATATCATTTAACATGGAATCTCTCCTGGAAATGGACATATTCTGTGCATTTCCAGGAGAGGTTACATGTTAAATGATATCCTGCAAAATGACAGGCTACAACTCTCTTCCATACGTTTAAGAACACTTTTCCGACTATTTTAAACAACTTTTCCCCGCCTTTCAAACACTTGTTCCTGGGTTATAGCCTGTCATTTTGCAGGATATCATTTAACATGGAATCTCTCCTGGAAATGGACATATTCTGTGCATTTCCAGGAGAGGTTACATGTTAAATTATATCCTGCAAAATGACAGGCTACAACTCTCTTCCAGACG
Source organism: Notothenia rossii (assembly GCF_949606895.1). Lineage (NCBI taxonomy): Eukaryota > Metazoa > Chordata > Actinopteri > Perciformes > Nototheniidae > Notothenia > Notothenia rossii. The sequence goes on from NW_027639657.1 coordinate 67,886, forward strand.
TTTATAAACACTTTCCCCGACCATTTAAACATTATTTCTGGCTTGTAAAGTGCGGTGATGAGCCCTGACAGTATCAGACTATTTAATGGGTTACCAGGAGCATGAGAATATCCTCCAAAGAAGGGGTGGTAGTGTCATGAATAAGGCCGAATATGGATGCCGATGTGCGGACGGTAAAGCATCGCAAAATCCACCCCCTTTAGGGTAACCAGGGGCATGCAATTCTGTAGGGTGTGAACATCTGGGTTTAGTCCGTGGGGGAGTGCTTAAGTCCGGGGGCCCGGGGTCTCACGGTGCACAAGGTTATGGAAGTACCACTGTTGCCGGAGGTCCTCAGTCCGTCCTTTGGGGCTCTGTCAGGGGCTACAGAGAGGTGGTTTTCCCGGTCCCTCTCCTGGAGGTATGAAATAACCTGAGCTCCATGTGAGGGAGAGAGGCTGGAGTTCATTAGGCCGTCCTTTGGGGCTCTGTGAGGTGCCCAAGAGAGGTGCTTTTCCCGGTCAATTGTAATGGAAGTCTGACATGAGCAGAGTGTGCATGTGAGGGAGCCGTGCTGGAGCTGCTTAGTCCGTCCTTTGGGGCTCTGTGAGGTGCTTTTCCCGGTCTATTTTAATGGAAGTCTGACATGAGCAGAGTGTGCATGTGAGGGAGCCGTGCTGGAGCTGCTTAGTCCGTCCTTTGGGGCTCTGTGAGGTGCTTTTCCCGGTCTATTTTAATGGAAGTCTGACATGAGCAGAGTGTGCATGTGAGGGAGCCGTGCTGGAGCTGCTTAGTCCGTCCTTTGGGGCTCTGTGAGGTGCTTTTCCCGGTCTATTTTAATGGAAGTCTGACATGAGCAGAGTGTGCATGTGAGGGAGCCGTGCTGGAGCTGCTTAGTCCGTCCTTTGGGGCTCTGTGAGGTGCTTTTCCCGGTCTATTTTAATGGAAGTCTGACATGAGCAGAGTGTGCATGTGAGGGAGCCGTGCTGGACCTGCTTAGTCCGTCCTTTGGGGCTCTGTGAGGGGCTAAATAGAGGTGTTTTTCCCGGTCTATTTTAATGTAAGTCTGACATGAGCAGAGTGTGCATGCTTTGAAACTAATCCACCCACGCTTAGCATGCTATTTTAGGGTATAAATCGTACCTTGTCACCATGCACTGTGCTCCCTGGGACGACGCGCCCTCCTGTGGGGACACATGAGAACTGCACTCAAATCACTTTGTGCTTTTTAAACAGTTTAACATATTTTTTTCCACATTTAAAAAACGCTTTCTGCCCTGGAAATCATTTCTAATCATTATTACCGTTATGGAGGGGCTGCAGGAACACTTTCCCCGCCTTGCAAACATTTATTCCTGGTTAAAATAATCAATTTGTTCCGCCTGCTTTCCGTCAGCACCTCTGCGGCTGTCGGATTAACACAGATGAATGCACTTTTAACACTCACGCAGCCAAAATTCCTGCTCTTTTCCTGGGTTACAAAGTGAGGTGACGCAGCCTGTCCTCTGAGTCTCCCCGCCTCTCAGAGACTTATTTCTGGGTAAAAAAAGCCATGTGCTCCGCCCCCTGGATCTCTGCATGTGTGTGTGCCTGTGAGTCTCTGGCTACTGTCCACATGCCCGCATTATGAGGCACTATTTTCGGATACATTTTCTCATTTTCACCACTTTTCATGTTTTTATTATGTATATTGTTATATTATTATTATTATTGTATATATGTATACTGTGTATACTGTTTTTGTAAAAATCATGTGATTATTAAATAAATAATAAAACATGACTATAACCTTGAAGGTTCCCAGGGGCAAATACAGTGCCAGGTGTCAGACTATTTAAAATATGTTTACCCAGGATTCAGACACCTTCCCTGGCTTGTAAAATGCGGTGATGCGCCCTGGAGGTATCAGACTATTTTAAACAACTTTTCCCCGCCTTTCAAACACTTGTTCCTGGGTTATAGCCTGTCATTTTGCAGGATATCATTTAACATGGAATCTCTCCTGGAAATGGACATATTCTGTGCATTTCCAGGAGAGGTTACATGTTAAATTATATCCTGCCAAATGACAGGCTACAACTCTCTTCCATACGTTTAAAAACACTTTTCCGACTATTTTAAACAACTTTTCCCCGCCTTTCAAACACTTGTTCCTGGGTTATAGCCTGTCATTTTGCAGGATATCATTTAACATGGAATCTCTCCTGGAAATGGACATATTCTGTGCATTTCCAGGAGAGGTTACATGTTAAATGATATCCTGCAAAATGACAGGCTACAACTCTCTTCCATACGTTTAAGAACACTTTTCCGACTATTTTAAACAACTTTTCCCCGCCTTTCAAACACTTGTTCCTGGGTTATAGCCTGTCATTTTGCAGGATATCATTTAACATGGAATCTCTCCTGGAAATGGACATATTCTGTGCATTTCCAGGAGAGGTTACATGTTAAATTATATCCTGCAAAATGACAGGCTACAACTCTCTTCCAGACGTTTATAAACACTTTCCCCGACCATTTAAACATTATTTCTGGCTTGTAAAGTGCGGTGATGAGCCCTGACAGTATCAGACTATTTAATGGGTTACCAGGAGCATGAGAATATCCTCCAAAGAAGGGGTGGTAGTGTCATGAATAAGGCCGAATATGGATGCCGATGTGCGGACGGTAAAGCATCGCAAAATCCACCCCCTTTAGGGTAACCAGGGGCATGCAATTCTGTAGGGTGTGAACATCTGGGTTTAGTCCGTGGGGGAGTGCTTAAGTCCGGGGGCCCGGGGTCTCACGGTGCACAAGGTTATGGAAGTACCACTGTTGCCGGAGGTCCTCAGTCCGTCCTTTGGGGCTCTGTCAGGGGCTACAGAGAGGTGGTTTTCCCGGTCCCTCTCCTGGAGGTATGAAATAACCTGAGCTCCATGTGAGGGAGAGAGGCTGGAGTTCATTAGGCCGTCCTTTGGGGCTCTGTGAGGTGCCCAAGAGAGGTGCTTTTCCCGGTCTATTTTAATGGAAGTCTGACATGAGCAGAGTGTGCATGTGAGGGAGCCGTGCTGGAGCTGCTTAGTCCGTCCTTTGGGGCTCTGTGAGGTGCTTTTCCCGGTCTATTTTAATGGAAGTCTGACATGAGCAGAGTGTGCATGTGAGGGAGCCGTGCTGGAGCTGCTTAGTCCGTCCTTTGGGGCTCTGTGAGGTGCTTTTCCCGGTCTATTTTAATGGAAGTCTGACATGAGCAGAGTGTGCATGTGAGGGAGCCGTGCTGGAGCTGCTTAGTCCGTCCTTTGGGGCTCTGTGAGGTGCTTTTCCCGGTCTATTTTAATGGAAGTCTGACATGAGCAGAGTGTGCATGTGAGGGAGCCGTGCTGGACCTGCTTAGTCCGTCCTTTGGGGCTCTGTGAGGGGCTAAATAGAGGTGTTTTTCCCGGTCTATTTTAATGTAAGTCTGACATGAGCAGAGTGTGCATGCTTTGAAACTAATCCACCCACGCTTAGCATGCTATTTTAGGGTATAAATCGTACCTTGTCACCATGCACTGTGCTCCCTGGGACGACGCGCCCTCCTGTGGGGACACATGAGAACTGCACTCAAATCACTTTGTGCTTTTTAAACAGTTTAACATATTTTTTTCCACATTTAAAAAACGCTTTCTGCCCTGGAAATCATTTCTAATCATTATTACCGTTATGGAGGGGCTGCAGGAACACTTTCCCCGCCTTGCAAACATTTATTCCTGGTTAAAATAATCAATTTGTTCCGCCTGCTTTCCGTCAGCACCTCTGCGGCTGTCGGATTAACACAGATGAATGCACTTTTAACACTCACGCAGCCAAAATTCCTGCTCTTTTCCTGGGTTACAAAGTGAGGTGACGCAGCCTTTCCTCTGAGTCTCCCCGCCTCTCAGAGACTTATTTCTGGGTAAAAAAAGCCATGTGCTCCGCCCCCTGGATCTCTGCATGTGTGTGTGCCTGTGAGTCTCTGGCTACTGTCCACATGCCCGCATTATGAGGCACTATTTTCGGATACATTTTCTCATTTTCACCACTTTTCATGTTTTTATTATGTATATTGTTATATTATTATTATTATTGTATATATGTATAATGTGTATACTGTTTTTGTAAAAATCATGTGATTATTAAATAAATAATAAAACATGACTATAACCTTGAAGGTTCCCAGGGGCAAATACAGTGCCAGGTGTCAGACTATTTAAAATATGTTTACCCAGGATTCAGACACCTTCCCTGGCTTGTAAAATGCGGTGATGCGCCCTGGAGGTATCAGACTATTTTAAACAACTTTTCCCCGCCTTTCAAACACTTGTTCCTGGGTTATAGCCTGTCATTTTGCAGGATATCATTTAACATGGAATCTCTCCTGGAAATGGACATATTCTGTGCATTTCCAGGAGAGGTTACATGTTAAATTATATCCTGCCAAATGACAGGCTACAACTCTCTTCCATACGTTTAAAAACACTTTTCCGACTATTTTAAACAACTTTTCCCCGCCTTTCAAACACTTGTTCCTGGGTTATAGCCTGTCATTTTGCAGGATATCATTTAACATGGAATCTCTCCTGGAAATGGACATATTCTGTGCATTTCCAGGAGAGGTTACATGTTAAATGATATCCTGCAAAATGACAGGCTACAACTCTCTTCCATACGTTTAAGAACACTTTTCCGACTATTTTAAACAACTTTTCCCCGCCTTTCAAACACTTGTTCCTGGGTTATAGCCTGTCATTTTGCAGGATATCATTTAACATGGAATCTCTCCTGGAAATGGACATATTCTGTGCATTTCCAGGAGAGGTTACATGTTAAATTATATCCTGCAAAATGACAGGCTACAACTCTCTTCCAGACGTTTATAAACACTTTCCCCGACCATTTAAACATTATTTCTGGCTTGTAAAGTGCGGTGATGAGCCCTGACAGTATCAGACTATTTAATGGGTTACCAGGAGCATGAGAATATCCTCCAAAGAAGGGGTGGTAGTGTCATGAATAAGGCCGAATATGGATGCCGATGTGCGGACGGTAAAGCATTGCAAAATCCACCCCCTTTAGGGTAACCAGGGGCATGCAATTCTGTAGGGTGTGAACATCTGGGTTTAGTCCGTGGGGGAGTGCTTAAGTCCGGGGGCCCGGGGTCTCACGGTGCACAAGGTTATGGAAGTACCACTGTTGCCGGAGGTCCTCAGTCCGTCCTTTGGGGCTCTGTCAGGGGCTACAGAGAGGTGGTTTTCCCGGTCCCTCTCCTGGAGGTATGAAATAACCTGAGCTCCATGTGAGGGAGAGAGGCTGGAGTTCATTAGGCCGTCCTTTGGGGCTCTGTGAGGTGCCCAAGAGAGGTGCTTTTCCCGGTCAATTGTAATGGAAGTCTGACATGAGCAGAGTGTGCATGTGAGGGAGCCGTGCTGGAGCTGCTTAGTCCGTCCTTTGGGGCTCTGTGAGGTGCTTTTCCCGGTCTATTTTAATGGAAGTCTGACATGAGCAGAGTGTGCATGTGAGGGAGCCGTGCTGGAGCTGCTTAGTCCGTCCTTTGGGGCTCTGTGAGGTGCTTTTCCCGGTCTATTTTAATGGAAGTCTGACATGAGCAGAGTGTGCATGTGAGGGAGCCGTGCTGGAGCTGCTTAGTCCGTCCTTTGGGGCTCTGTGAGGTGCTTTTCCCGGTCTATTTTAATGGAAGTCTGACATGAGCAGAGTGTGCATGTGAGGGAGCCGTGCTGGAGCTGCTTAGTCCGTCCTTTGGGGCTCTGTGAGGTGCTTTTCCCGGTCTATTTTAATGGAAGTCTGACATGAGCAGAGTGTGCATGTGAGGGAGCCGTGCTGGACCTGCTTAGTCCGTCCTTTGGGGCTCTGTGAGGGGCTAAATAGAGGTGTTTTTCCCGGTCTATTTTAATGTAAGTCTGACATGAGCAGAGTGTGCATGCTTTGAAACTAATCCACCCACGCTTAGCATGCTATTTTAGGGTATAAATCGTACCTTGTCACCATGCACTGTGCTCCCTGGGACGACGCGCCCTCCTGTGGGGACACATGAGAACTGCACTCAAATCACTTTGTGCTTTTTAAACAGTTTAACATATTTTTTTCCACATTTAAAAAACGCTTTCTGCCCTGGAAATCATTTCTAATCATTATTACCGTTATGGAGGGGCTGCAGGAACACTTTCCCCGCCTTGCAAACATTTATTCCTGGTTAAAATAATCAATTTGTTCCGCCTGCTTTCCGTCAGCACCTCTGCGGCTGTCGGATTAACACAGATGAATGCACTTTTAACACTCACGCAGCCAAAATTCCTGCTCTTTTCCTGGGTTACAAAGTGAGGTGACGCAGCCTGTCCTCTGAGTCTCCCCGCCTCTCAGAGACTTATTTCTGGGTAAAAAAAGCCATGTGCTCCGCCCCCTGGATCTCTGCATGTGTGTGTGCCTGTGAGTCTCTGGCTACTGTCCACATGCCCGCATTATGAGGCACTATTTTCGGATACATTTTCTCATTTTCACCACTTTTCATGTTTTTATTATGTATATTGTTATATTATTATTATTATTGTATATATGTATACTGTGTATACTGTTTTTGTAAAAATCATGTGATTATTAAATAAATAATAAAACATGACTATAACCTTGAAGGTTCCCAGGGGCAAATACAGTGCCAGGTGTCAGACTATTTAAAATATGTTTACCCAGGATTCAGACACCTTCCCTGGCTTGTAAAATGCGGTGATGCGCCCTGGAGGTATCAGACTATTTTAAACAACTTTTCCCCGCCTTTCAAACACTTGTTCCTGGGTTATAGCCTGTCATTTTGCAGGATATCATTTAACATGGAATCTCTCCTGGAAATGGACATATTCTGTGCATTTCCAGGAGAGGTTACATGTTAAATGATATCCTGCAAAATGACTGGCTACAACTCTCTTCCATACGTTTAAGAACACTTTTCCGACTATTTTAAACAACTTTTCCCCGCCTTTCAAACACTTGTTCCTGGGTTATAGCCTGTCATTTTGCAGGATATCATTTAACATGGAATCTCTCCTGGAAATGGACATATTCTGTGCATTTCCAGGAGAGGTTACATGTTAAATGATATCCTGCAAAATGACAGGCTACAACTCTCTTCCAGACGTTTAAAAACACTTTCCCTGACCATTTAAACATTATTTCTGGCTTGTAAAGTGCGGTGATGAGCCCTGACAGTATCAGACTATTTAATGGGTTACCAGGAGCATGAGAATATCCTCCAAAGAAGGGGTGGTAGTGTCATGAATAAGGCCGAATATGGATGCCGATGTGCGGACGGTAAAGCATCGCAAAATCCACCCCCTTTAGGGTAACCAGGGGCATGCAATTCTGTAGGGTGTGAACATCTGGGTTTAGTCCGTGGGGGAGTGCTTAAGTCCGGGGGCCCGGGGTCTCACGGTGCACAAGGTTATGGAAGTACCACTGTTGCCGGAGGTCCTCAGTCCGTCCTTTGGGGCTCTGTCAGGGGCTACAGAGAGGTGGTTTTCCCGGTCCCTCTCCTGGAGGTATGAAATAACCTGAGCTCCATGTGAGGGAGAGAGGCTGGAGTTCATTAGGCCGTCCTTTGGGGCTCTGTGAGGTGCCCAAGAGAGGTGCTTTTCCCGGTCAATTGTAATGGAAGTCTGACATGAGCAGAGTGTGCATGTGAGGGAGCCGTGCTGGAGCTGCTTAGTCCGTCCTTTGGGGCTCTGTGAGGTGCTTTTCCCGGTCTATTTTAATGGAAGTCTGACATGAGCAGAGTGTGCATGTGAGGGAGCCGTGCTGGAGCTGCTTAGTCCGTCCTTTGGGGCTCTGTGAGGTGCTTTTCCCGGTCTATTTTAATGGAAGTCTGACATGAGCAGAGTGTGCATGTGAGGGAGCCGTGCTGGAGCTGCTTAGTCCGTCCTTTGGGGCTCTGTGAGGTGCTTTTCCCGGTCTATTTTAATGGAAGTCTGACATGAGCAGAGTGTGCATGTGAGGGAGCCGTGCTGGAGCTGCTTAGTCCGTCCTTTGGGGCTCTGTGAGGTGCTTTTCCCGGTCTATTTTAATGGAAGTCTGACATGAGCAGAGTGTGCATGTGAGGGAGCCGTGCTGGACCTGCTTAGTCCGTCCTTTGGGGCTCTGTGAGGGGCTAAATAGAGGTGTTTTTCCCGGTCTATTTTAATGTAAGTCTGACATGAGCAGAGTGTGCATGCTTTGAAACTAATCCACCCACGCTTAGCATGCTATTTTAGGGTATAAATCGTACCTTGTCACCATGCACTGTGCTCCCTGGGACGACGCGCCCTCCTGTGGGGACACATGAGAACTGCACTCAAATCACTTTGTGCTTTTTAAACAGTTTAACATATTTTTTTCCACATTTAAAAAACGCTTTCTGCCCTGGAAATCATTTCTAATCATTATTACCGTTATGGAGGGGCTGCAGGAACACTTTCCCCGCCTTGCAAACATTTATTCCTGGTTAAAATAATCAATTTGTTCCGCCTGCTTTCCGTCAGCACCTCTGCGGCTGTCGGATTAACACAGATGAATGCACTTTTAACACTCACGCAGCCAAAATTCCTGCTCTTTTCCTGGGTTACAAAGTGAGGTGACGCAGCCTTTCCTCTGAGTCTCCCCGCCTCTCAGAGACTTATTTCTGGGTAAAAAAAGCCATGTGCTCCGCCCCCTGGATCTCTGCATGTGTGTGTGCCTGTGAGTCTCTGGCTACTGTCCACATGCCCGCATTATGAGGCACTATTTTCGGATACATTTTCTCATTTTCACCACTTTTCATGTTTTTATTATGTATATTGTTATATTATTATTATTATTGTATATATGTATACTGTGTATACTGTTTTTTTAAAAATCATGTGATTATTAAATAAATAATAAAACATGACTATAACCTTGAAGGTTCCCAGGGGCAAATACAGTGCCAGGTGTCAGACTATTTAAAATATGTTTACCCAGGATTCAGACACCTTCCCTGGCTTGTAAAATGCGGTGATGCGCCCTGGAGGTATCAGACTATTTTAAACAACTTTTCCCCGCCTTTCAAACACTTGTTCCTGGGTTATAGCCTGTCATTTTGCAGGATATCATTTAACATGGAATCTCTCCTGGAAATGGACATATTCTGTGCATTTCCAGGAGAGGTTACATGTTAAATTATATCCTGCCAAATGACAGGCTACAACTCTCTTCCATACGTTTAAAAACACTTTTCCGACTATTTTAAACAACTTTTCCCCGCCTTTCAAACACTTGTTCCTGGGTTATAGCCTGTCATTTTGCAGGATATCATTTAACATGGAATCTCTCCTGGAAATGGACATATTCTGTGCATTTCCAGGAGAGGTTACATGTTAAATGATATCCTGCAAAATGACAGGCTACAACTCTCTTCCATACGTTTAAGAACACTTTTCCGACTATTTTAAACAACTTTTCCCCGCCTTTCAAACACTTGTTCCTGGGTTATAGCCTGTCATTTTGCAGGATATCATTTAACATGGAATCTCTCCTGGAAATGGACATATTCTGTGCATTTCCAGGAGAGGTTACATGTTAAATTATATCCTGCAAAATGACAGGCTACAACTCTCTTCCAGACGTTTATAAACACTTTCCCCGACCATTTAAACATTATTTCTGGCTTGTAAAGTGCGGTGATGAGCCCTGACAGTATCAGACTATTTAATGGGTTACCAGGAGCATGAGAATATCCTCCAAAGAAGGGGTGGTAGTGTCATGAATAAGGCCGAATATGGATGCCGATGTGCGGACGGTAAAGCATCGCAAAATCCACCCCCTTTAGGGTAACCAGGGGCATGCAATTCTGTAGGGTGTGAACATCTGGGTTTAGTCCGTGGGGGAGTGCTTAAGTCCGGGGGCCCGGGGTCTCACGGTGCACAAGGTTATGGAAGTACCACTGTTGCCGGAGGTCCTCAGTCCGTCCTTTGGGGCTCTGTCAGGGGCTACAGAGAGGTGGTTTTCCCGGTCCCTCTCCTGGAGGTATGAAATAACCTGAGCTCCATGTGAGGGAGAGAGGCTGGAGTTCATTAGGCCGTCCTTTGGGGCTCTGTGAGGTGCCCAAGAGAGGTGCTTTTCCCGGTCAATTGTAATGGAAGTCTGACATGAGCAGAGTGTGCATGTGAGGGAGCCGTGCTGGAGCTGCTTAGTCCGTCCTTTGGGGCTCTGTGAGGTGCTTTTCCCGGTCTATTTTAATGGAAGTCTGACATGAGCAGAGTGTGCATGTGAGGGAGCCGTGCTGGAGCTGCTTAGTCCGTCCTTTGGGGCTCTGTGAGGTGCTTTTCCCGGTCTATTTTAATGGAAGTCTGACATGAGCAGAGTGTGCATGTGAGGGAGCCGTGCTGGAGCTGCTTAGTCCGTCCTTTGGGGCTCTGTGAGGTGCTTTTCCCGGTCTATTTTAATGGAAGTCTGACATGAGCAGAGTGTGCATGTGAGGGAGCCGTGCTGGAGCTGCTTAGTCCGTCCTTTGGGGCTCTGTGAGGTGCTTTTCCCGGTCTATTTTAATGGAAGTCTGACATGAGCAGAGTGTGCATGTGAGGGAGCCGTGCTGGACCTGCTTAGTCCGTCCTTTGGGGCTCTGTGAGGGGCTAAATAGAGGTGTTTTTCCCGGTCTATTTTAATGTAAGTCTGACATGAGCAGAGTGTGCATGCTTTGAAACTAATCCACCCACGCTTAGCATGCTATTTTAGGGTATAAATCGTACCTTGTCACCATGCACTGTGCTCCCTGGGACGACGCGCCCTCCTGTGGGGACACATGAGAACTGCACTCAAATCACTTTGTGCTTTTTAAACAGTTTAACATATTTTTTTCCACATTTAAAAAACGCTTTCTGCCCTGGAAATCATTTCTAATCATTATTACCGTTATGGAGGGGCTGCAGGAACACTTTCCCCGCCTTGCAAACATTTATTCCTGGTTAAAATAATCAATTTGTTCCGCCTGCTTTCCGTCAGCACCTCTGCGGCTGTCGGATTAACACAGATGAATGCACTTTTAACACTCACGCAGCCAAAATTCCTGCTCTTTTCCTGGGTTACAAAGTGAGGTGACGCAGCCTGTCCTCTGAGTCTCCCCGCCTCTCAGAGACTTATTTCTGGGTAAAAAAAGCCATGTGCTCCGCCCCCTGGATCTCTGCATGTGTGTGTGCCTGTGAGTCTCTGGCTACTGTCCACATGCCCGCATTATGAGGCACTATTTTCGGATACATTTTCTCATTTTCACCACTTTTCATGTTTTTATTATGTATATTGTTATATTATTATTATTATTGTATATATGTATACTGTGTATACTGTTTTTGTAAAAATCATGTGATTATTAAATAAATAATAAAACATGACTATAACCTTGAAGGTTCCCAGGGGCAAATACAGTGCCAGGTGTCAGACTATTTAAAATATGTTTACCCAGGATTCAGACACCTTCCCTGGCTTGTAAAATGCGGTGATGCGCCCTGGAGGTATCAGACTATTTTAAACAACTTTTCCCCGCCTTTCAAACACTTGTTCCTGGGTTATAGCCTGTCATTTTGCAGGATATCATTTAACATGGAATCTCTCCTGGAAATGGACATATTCTGTGCATTTCCAGGAGAGGTTACATGTTAAATTATATCCTGCCAAATGACAGGCTACAACTCTCTTCCATACGTTTAAAAACACTTTTCCGACTATTTTAAACAACTTTTCCCCGCCTTTCAAACACTTGTTCCTGGGTTATAGCCTGTCATTTTGCAGGATATCATTTAACATGGAATCTCTCCTGGAAATGGACATATTCTGTGCATTTCCAGGAGAGGTTACATGTTAAATGATATCCTGCAAAATGACAGGCTACAACTCTCTTCCATACGTTTAAGAACACTTTTCCGACTATTTTAAACAACTTTTCCCCGCCTTTCAAACACTTGTTCCTGGGTTATAGCCTGTCATTTTGCAGGATATCATTTAACATGGAATCTCTCCTGGAAATGGACATATTCTGTGCATTTCCAGGAGAGGTTACATGTTAAATTATATCCTGCAAAATGACAGGCTACAACTCTCTTCCAGACGTTTATAAACACTTTCCCCGACCATTTAAACATTATTTCTGGCTTGTAAAGTGCGGTGATGAGCCCTGACAGTATCAGACTATTTAATGGGTTACCAGGAGCATGAGAATATCCTCCAAAGAAGGGGTGGTAGTGTCATGAATAAGGCCGAATATGGATGCCGATGTGCGGACGGTAAAGCATCGCAAAATCCACCCCCTTTAGGGTAACCAGGGGCATGAAATTCTGTAGGGTGTGAACATCTGGGTTTAGTCCGTGGGGGAGTGCTTAAGTCCGGGGGCCCGGGGTCTCACGGTGCACAAGGTTATGGAAGTACCACTGTTGCCGGAGGTCCTCAGTCCGTCCTTTGGGGCTCTGTCAGGGGCTACAGAGAGGTGGTTTTCCCGGTCCCTCTCCTGGAGGTATGAAATAACCTGAGCTCCATGTGAGGGAGAGAGGCTGGAGTTCATTAGGCCGTCCTTTGGGGCTCTGTGAGGTGCCCAAGAGAGGTGCTTTTCCCGGTCAATTGTAATGGAAGTCTGACATGAGCAGAGTGTGCATGTGAGGGAGCCGTGCTGGAGCTGCTTAGTCCGTCCTTTGGGGCTCTGTGAGGTGCTTTTCCCGGTCTATTTTAATGGAAGTCTGACATGAGCAGAGTGTGCATGTGAGGGAGCCGTGCTGGAGCTGCTTAGTCCGTCCTTTGGGGCTCTGTGAGGTGCTTTTCCCGGTCTATTTTAATGGAAGTCTGACATGAGCAGAGTGTGCATGTGAGGGAGCCGTGCTGGAGCTGCTTAGTCCGTCCTTTGGGGCTCTGTGAGGTGCTTTTCCCGGTCTATTTTAATGGAAGTCTGACATGAGCAGAGTGTGCATGTGAGGGAGCCGTGCTGGAGCTGCTTAGTCCGTCCTTTGGGGCTCTGTGAGGTGCTTTTCCCGGTCTATTTTAATGGAAGTCTGACATGAGCAGAGTGTGTGTGTGAGGGAGCCGTGCTGGAGCTGCTTAGTCCGTCCTTTGGGGCTCTGTGAGGGGCTAAATAGAGGTGTTTTTCCCGCTCTATTTTAATGTAAGTCTGACATGAGCAGAGTGTGCATGTGAGGGAGCCGTGCTGGACCTGCTTAGTCCGTCCTTTGGGGCTCTGTGAGGGGCTAAATAGAGGTGTTTTTCCCGGTCTATTTTAATGTAAGTCTGACATGAGCAGAGTGTGCATGCTTTGAAACTAATCCACCCACGCTTAGCATGCTATTTTAGGGTATAAATCGTACCTTGTCACCATGCACTGTGCTCCCTGGGACGACGCGCCCTCCTGTGGGGACACATGAGAACTGCACTCAAATCACTTTGTGCTTTTTAAACAGTTTAACATATTTTTTTCCACATTTAAAAACCGCTTTCTGCCCTGGAAATCATTTCTAATCATTATTACCGTTATGGAGGGGCTGCAGGAACACTTTCCCCGCCTTGCAAACATTTATTCCTGGTTAAAATAATCAATTTGTTCCGCCTGCTTTCCGTCAGCACCTCTGCGGCTGTCGGATTAACACAGATGAATGCACTTTTAACACTCACGCAGCCAAAATTCCTGCTCTTTTCCTGGGTTACAAAGTGAGGTGACGCAGCCTGTCCTCTGAGTCTCCCCGCCTCTCAGAGACTTATTTCTGGGTAAAAAAAGCCATGTGCTCCGCCCCCTGGATCTCTCCATGTGTGTGTGCCTGTGAGTCTCTGGCTACTGTCCACATGCCCGCATTATGAGGCACTATTTTCGGATACATTTTCTCATTTTCACCACTTTTCATGTTTTTATTATGTATATTGTTATATTATTATTATTATTATTGTATATATGTATACTGTGTATACTGTTTTTGTAAAAATCATGTGATTATTAAATAAATAATAAAACATGACTATAACCTTGAAGGTTCCCAGGGGCAAATACAGTGCCAGGTGTCAGACTATTTAAAATATGTTTACCCAGGATTCAGACACCTTCCCTGGCTTGTAAAATGCGGTGATGCGCCCTGGAGGTATCAGACTATTTTAAACAACTTTTCCCCGCCTTTCAAACACTTGTTCCTGGGTTATAGCCTGTCATTTTGCAGGATATAATTTAACATGGAATCTCTCCTGGAAATGGACATATTCTGTGCATTTCCAGGAGAGGTTACATGTTAAATTATATCCTGCCAAATGACAGGCTACAACTCTCTTCCATACGTTTAAAAACACTTTTCCGACTATTTTAAACAACTTTTCCCCGCCTTTCAAACACTTGTTCCTGGGTTATAGCCTGTCATTTTGCAGGATATCATTTAACATGGAATCTCTCCTGGAAATGGACATATTCTGTGCATTTCCAGGAGAGGTTACATGTTAAATGATATCCTGCAAAATGACAGGCTACAACTCTCTTCCAGACGTTTATAAACACTTTCCCCGACCATTTAAACATTATTTCTGGCTTGTAAAGTGCGGTGATGAGCCCTGACAGTATCAGACTATTTAATGGGTTACCAGGAGCATGAGAATATCCTCCAAAGAAGGGGTGGTAGTGTCATGAATAAGGCCGAATATGGATGCCGATGTGCGGACGGTAAAGCATCGCAAAATCCACCCCCTTTAGGGTAACCAGGGGCATGAAATTCTGTAGGGTGTGAACATCTGGGTTTAGTCCGTGGGGGAGTGCTTAAGTCCGGGGGCCCGGGGTCTCACGGTGCACAAGGTTATGGAAGTACCACTGTTGCCGGAGGTCCTCAGTCCGTCCTTTGGGGCTCTGTCAGGGGCTACAGAGAGGTGGTTTTCCCGGTCCCTCTCCTGGAGGTATGAAATAACCTGAGCTCCATGTGAGGGAGAGAGGCTGGAGTTCATTAGGCCGTCCTTTGGGGCTCTGTGAGGTGCCCAAGAGAGGTGCTTTTCCCGGTCAATTGTAATGGAAGTCTGACATGAGCAGAGTGTGCATGTGAGGGAGCCGTGCTGGAGCTGCTTAGTCCGTCCTTTGGGGCTCTGTGAGGTGCTTTTCCCGGTCTATTTTAATGGAAGTCTGACATGAGCAGAGTGTGCATGTGAGGGAGCCGTGCTGGAGCTGCTTAGTCCGTCCTTTGGGGCTCTGTGAGGTGCTTTTCCCGGTCTATTTTAATGGAAGTCTGACATGAGCAGAGTGTGCGTGTGAGGGAGCCGTGCTGGAGCTGCTTAGTCCGTCCTTTGGGGCTCTGTGAGGGGCTAAATAGAGGTGTTTTTCCCGCTCTATTTTAATGTAAGTCTGACATGAGCAGAGTGTGCATGTGAGGGAGCCGTGCTGGACCTGCTTAGTCCGTCCTTTGGGGCTCTGTGAGGGGCTAAATAGAGGTGTTTTTCCCGGTCTATTTTAATGTAAGTCTGACATGAGCAGAGTGTGCATGCTTTGAAACTAATCCACCCACGCTTAGCATGCTATTTTAGGGTATAAATCGTACCTTGTCACCATGCACTGTGCTCCCTGGGACAACGCGCCCTCCTGTGGGGACACATGAGAACTGCACTCAAATCACTTTGTGCTTTTTAAACAGTTTAACATATTTTTTTCCACATTTAAAAACCGCTTTCTGCCCTGGAAATCATTTCTAATCATTATTACCGTTATGGAGGGGCTGCAGGAACACTTTCCCCGCCTTGCAAACATTTATTCCTGGTTAAAATAATCAATTTGTTCCGCCTGCTTTCCGTCAGCACCTCTGCGGCTGTCGGATTAACACAGATGAATGCACTTTTAACACTCACGCAGCCAAAATTCCTGCTCTTTTCCTGGGTTACAAAGTGAGGTGACGCAGCCTGTCCTCTGAGTCTCCCCGCCTCTCAGAGACTTATTTCTGGGTAAAAAAAGCCATGTGCTCCGCCCCCTGGATCTCTCCATGTGTGTGTGCCTGTGAGTCTCTGGCTACTGTCCACATGCCCGCATTATGAGGCACTATTTTCGGATACATTTTCTCATTTTCACCACTTTTCATGTTTTTATTATGTATATTGTTATATTATTATTATTATTATTGTATATATGTATACTGTGTATACTGTTTTTGTAAAAATCATGTGATTATTAAATAAATAATAAAACATGACTATAACCTTGAAGGTTCCCAGGGGCAAATACAGTGCCAGGTGTCAGACTATTTAAAATATGTTTACCCAGGATTCAGACACCTTCCCTGGCTTGTAAAATGCGGTGATGCGCCCTGGAGGTATCAGACTATTTTAAACAACTTTTCCCCGCCTTTCAAACACTTGTTCCTGGGTTATAGCCTGTCATTTTGCAGGATATAATTTAACATGGAATCTCTCCTGGAAATGGACATATTCTGTGCATTTCCAGGAGAGGTTACATGTTAAATTATATCCTGCCAAATGACAGGCTACAACTCTCTTCCATACGTTTAAAAACACTTTTCCGACTATTTTAAACAACTTTTCCCCGCCTTTCAAACACTTGTTCCTGGGTTATAGCCTGTCATTTTGCAGGATATCATTTAACATGGAATCTCTCCTGGAAATGGACATATTCTGTGCATTTCCAGGAGAGGTTACATGTTAAATGATATCCTGCAAAATGACAGGCTACAACTCTCTTCCAGACGTTTATAAACACTTTCCCCGACAATTTAAACATTATTTCTGGCTTGTAAAGTGCGGTGATGAGCCCTGACAGTATCAGACTATTTAATGGGTTACCAGGAGCATGAGAATATCCTCCAAAGAAGGGGTGGTAGTGTCATGAATAAGGCCGAATATGGATGCCGATGTGCGGACGGTAAAGCATCGCAAAATCCACCCCCTTTAGGGTAACCAGGGGCATGAAATTCTGTAGGGTGTGAACATCTGGGTTTAGTCCGTGGGGGAGTGCTTAAGTCCGGGGGCCCGGGGTCTCACGGTGCACAAGGTTATGGAAGTACCACTGTTGCCGGAGGTCCTCAGTCCGTCCTTTGGGGCTCTGTCAGGGGCTACAGAGAGGTGGTTTTCCCGGTCCCTCTCCTGGAGGTATGAAATAACCTGAGCTCCATGTGAGGGAGAGAGGCTGGAGTTCATTAGGCCGTCCTTTGGGGCTCTGTGAGGTGCCCAAGAGAGGTGCTTTTCCCGGTCAATTGTAATGGAAGTCTGACATGAGCAGAGTGTGCATGTGAGGGAGCCGTGCTGGAGCTGCTTAGTCCGTCCTTTGGGGCTCTGTGAGGTGCTTTTCCCGGTCTATTTTAATGGAAGTCTGACATGAGCAGAGTGTGCATGTGAGGGAGCCGTGCTGGAGCTGCTTAGTCCGTCCTTTGGGGCTCTGTGAGGTGCTTTTCCCGGTCTATTTTAATGGAAGTCTGACATGAGCAGAGTGTGCATGTGAGGGAGCCGTGCTGGAGCTGCTTAGTCCGTCCTTTGGGGCTCTGTGAGGTGCTTTTCCCGGTCTATTTTAATGGAAGTCTGACATGAGCAGAGTGTGCATGTGAGGGAGCCGTGCTGGAGCTGCTTAGTCCGTCCTTTGGGGCTCTGTGAGGTGCTTTTCCCGGTCTATTTTAATGGAAGTCTGACATGAGCAGAGTGTGCATGTGAGGGAGCCGTGCTGGAGCTGCTTAGTCCGTCCTTTGGGGCTCTGTGAGGTGCTTTTCCCGGTCTATTTTAATGGAAGTCTGACATGAGCAGAGTGTGTGTGTGAGGGAGCCGTGCTGGAGCTGCTTAGTCCGTCCTTTGGGGCTCTGTGAGGGGCTAAATAGAGGTGTTTTTCCCGCTCTATTTTAATGTAAGTCTGACATGAGCAGAGTGTGCATGTGAGGGAGCCGTGCTGGACCTGCTTAGTCCGTCCTTTGGGGCTCTGTGAGGGGCTAAATAGAGGTGTTTTTCCCGGTCTATTTTAATGTAAGTCTGACATGAGCAGAGTGTGCATGCTTTGAAACTAATCCACCCACGCTTAGCATGCTATTTTAGGGTATAAATCGTACCTTGTCACCATGCACTGTGCTCCCTGGGACGACGCGCCCTCCTGTGGGGACACATGAGAACTGCACTCAAATCACTTTGTGCTTTTTAAACAGTTTAACATATTTTTTTCCACATTTAAAAAAACCGCTTTCTGCCCTGGAAATCATTTCTAATCATTATTACCGTTATGGAGGGGCTGCAGGAACACTTTCCCCGCCTTGCAAACATTTATTCCTGGTTAAAATAATCAATTTGTTCCGCCTGCTTTCCGTCAGCACCTCTGCGGCTGTCGGATTAACACAGATGAATGCACTTTTAACACTCACGCAGCCAAAATTCCTGCTCTTTTCCTGGGTTACAAAGTGAGGTGACGCAGCCTGTC
The DNA here is from genome assembly GCF_949606895.1 of Notothenia rossii. Taxonomy (NCBI): domain Eukaryota; kingdom Metazoa; phylum Chordata; class Actinopteri; order Perciformes; family Nototheniidae; genus Notothenia; species Notothenia rossii. The sequence goes on from NW_027639657.1 coordinate 86,244, forward strand.
CTCTGAGTCTCCCCGCCTCTCAGAGACTTATTTCTGGGTAAAAAAAGCCATGTGCTCCGCCCCCTGGATCTCTGCATGTGTGTGTGCCTGTGAGTCTCTGGCTACTGTCCACATGCCCGCATTATGAGGCACTATTTTCGGATACATTTTCTCATTTTCACCACTTTTCATGTTTTTATTATGTATATTGTTATATTATTATTATTATTATTGTATATATGTATACTGTGTATACTGTTTTTGTAAAAATCATGTGATTATTAAATAAATAATAAAACATGACTATAACCTTGAAGGTTCCCAGGGGCAAATACAGTGCCAGGTGTCAGACTATTTAAAATATGTTTACCCAGGATTCAGACACCTTCCCTGGCTTGTAAAATGCGGTGATGCGCCCTGGAGGTATCAGACTATTTTAAACAACTTTTCCCGCCTTTCAAACACTTGTTCCTGGGTTATAGCCTGTCATTTTGCAGGATATAATTTAACATGGAATCTCTCCTGGAAATGGACATATTCTGTGCATTTCCAGGAGAGGTTACATGTTAAATGATATCCTGCAAAATGACAGGCTACAACTCTCTTCCATACGTTTAAGAACACTTTTCCGACTATTTTAAACAACTTTTCCCCGCCTTTCAAACACTTGTTCCTGGGTTATAGCCTGTCATTTTGCAGGATATCATTTAACATGGAATCTCTCCTGAAATGGACATATTCTGTGCATTTCCAGGAGAGGTTACATGTTAAATGATATCCTGCAAAATGACAGGCTACAACTCTCTTCCAGACGTTTATAAACACTTTCCCCGACCATTTAAACATTATTTCTGGCTTGTAAAGTGCGGTGATGAGCCCTGACAGTATCAGACTATTTAATGGGTTACCAGGAGCATGAGAATATCCTCCAAAGAAGGGGTGGTAGTGTCATGAATAAGGCCGAATATGGATGCCGATGTGCGGACGGTAAAGCATCGCAAAATCCACCCCCTTTAGGGTAACCAGGGGCATGAAATTCTGTAGGGTGTGAACATCTGGGTTTAGTCCGTGGGGGAGTGCTTAAGTCCGGGGGCCCGGGGTCTCACGGTGCACAAGGTTATGGAAGTACCACTGTTGCCGGAGGTCCTCAGTCCGTCCTTTGGGGCTCTGTCAGGGGCTACAGAGAGGTGGTTTTCCCGGTCCCTCTCCTGGAGGTATGAAATAACCTGAGCTCCATGTGAGGGAGAGAGGCTGGAGTTCATTAGGCCGTCCTTTGGGGCTCTGTGAGGTGCCCAAGAGAGGTGCTTTTCCCGGTCAATTGTAATGGAAGTCTGACATGAGCAGAGTGTGCATGTGAGGGAGCCGTGCTGGAGCTGCTTAGTCCGTCCTTTGGGGCTCTGTGAGGTGCTTTTCCCGGTCTATTTTAATGGAAGTCTGACATGAGCAGAGTGTGCATGTGAGGGAGCCGTGCTGGACCTGCTTAGTCCGTCCTTTGGGGCTCTGTGAGGGGCTAAATAGAGGTGTTTTTCCCGGTCTATTTTAATGTAAGTCTGACATGAGCAGAGTGTGCATGCTTTGAAACTAATCCACCCACGCTTAGCATGCTATTTTAGGGTATAAATCGTACCTTGTCACCATGCACTGTGCTCCCTGGGACGACGCGCCCTCCTGTGGGGACACATGAGAACTGCACTCAAATCACTTTGTGCTTTTTAAACAGTTTAACATATTTTTTTCCACATTTAAAAAACGCTTTCTGCCCTGGAAATCATTTCTAATCATTATTACCGTTATGGAGGGGCTGCAGGAACACTTTCCCCGCCTTGCAAACATTTATTCCTGGTTAAAATAATCAATTTGTTCCGCCTGCTTTCCGTCAGCACCTCTGCGGCTGTCGGATTAACACAGATGAATGCACTTTTAACACTCACGCAGCCAAAATTCCTGCTCTTTTCCTGGGTTACAAAGTGAGGTGACGCAGCCTGTCCTCTGAGTCTCCCCGCCTCTCAGAGACTTATTTCTGGGTAAAAAAAGCCATGTGCTCCGCCCCCTGGATCTCTGCATGTGTGTGTGCCTGTGAGTCTCTGGCTACTGTCCACATGCCCGCATTATGAGGCACTATTTTCGGATACATTTTCTCATTTTCACCACTTTTCATGTTTTTATTATGTATATTGTTATATTATTATTATTATTGTATATATGTATACTGTGTATACTGTTTTTGTAAAAATCATGTGATTATTAAATAAATAATAAAACATGACTATAACCTTGAAGGTTCCCAGGGGCAAATACAGTGCCAGGTGTCAGACTATTTAAAATATGTTTACCCAGGATTCAGACACCTTCCCTGGCTTGTAAAATGCGGTGATGCGCCCTGGAGGTATCAGACTATTTTAAACAACTTTTCCCCGCCTTTCAAACACTTGTTCCTGGGTTATAGCCTGTCATTTTGCAGGATATCATTTAACATGGAATCTCTCCTGGAAATGGACATATTCTGTGCATTTCCAGGAGAGGTTACATGTTAAATGATATCCTGCAAAATGACTGGCTACAACTCTCTTCCATACGTTTAAGAACACTTTTCCGACTATTTTAAACAACTTTTCCCCGCCTTTCAAACACTTGTTCCTGGGTTATAGCCTGTCATTTTGCAGGATATCATTTAACATGGAATCTCTCCTGGAAATGGACATATTCTGTGCATTTCCAGGAGAGGTTACATGTTAAATGATATCCTGCAAAATGACAGGCTACAACTCTCTTCCAGACGTTTAAAAACACTTTCCCTGACCATTTAAACATTATTTCTGGCTTGTAAAGTGCGGTGATGAGCCCTGACAGTATCAGACTATTTAATGGGTTACCAGGAGCATGAGAATATCCTCCAAAGAAGGGGTGGTAGTGTCATGAATAAGGCCGAATATGGATGCCGATGTGCGGACGGTAAAGCATCGCAAAATCCACCCCCTTTAGGGTAACCAGGGGCATGCAATTCTGTAGGGTGTGAACATCTGGGTTTAGTCCGTGGGGGAGTGCTTAAGTCCGGGGGCCCGGGGTCTCACGGTGCACAAGGTTATGGAAGTACCACTGTTGCCGGAGGTCCTCAGTCCGTCCTTTGGGGCTCTGTCAGGGGCTACAGAGAGGTGGTTTTCCCGGTCCCTCTCCTGGAGGTATGAAATAACCTGAGCTCCATGTGAGGGAGAGAGGCTGGAGTTCATTAGGCCGTCCTTTGGGGCTCTGTGAGGTGCCCAAGAGAGGTGCTTTTCCCGGTCAATTGTAATGGAAGTCTGACATGAGCAGAGTGTGCATGTGAGGGAGCCGTGCTGGAGCTGCTTAGTCCGTCCTTTGGGGCTCTGTGAGGTGCTTTTCCCGGTCTATTTTAATGGAAGTCTGACATGAGCAGAGTGTGCATGTGAGGGAGCCGTGCTGGAGCTGCTTAGTCCGTCCTTTGGGGCTCTGTGAGGTGCTTTTCCCGGTCTATTTTAATGGAAGTCTGACATGAGCAGAGTGTGCATGTGAGGGAGCCGTGCTGGAGCTGCTTAGTCCGTCCTTTGGGGCTCTGTGAGGTGCTTTTCCCGGTCTATTTTAATGGAAGTCTGACATGAGCAGAGTGTGCATGTGAGGGAGCCGTGCTGGAGCTGCTTAGTCCGTCCTTTGGGGCTCTGTGAGGTGCTTTTCCCGGTCTATTTTAATGGAAGTCTGACATGAGCAGAGTGTGCATGTGAGGGAGCCGTGCTGGACCTGCTTAGTCCGTCCTTTGGGGCTCTGTGAGGGGCTAAATAGAGGTGTTTTTCCCGGTCTATTTTAATGTAAGTCTGACATGAGCAGAGTGTGCATGCTTTGAAACTAATCCACCCACGCTTAGCATGCTATTTTAGGGTATAAATCGTACCTTGTCACCATGCACTGTGCTCCCTGGGACGACGCGCCCTCCTGTGGGGACACATGAGAACTGCACTCAAATCACTTTGTGCTTTTTAAACAGTTTAACATATTTTTTTCCACATTTAAAAAACGCTTTCTGCCCTGGAAATCATTTCTAATCATTATTACCGTTATGGAGGGGCTGCAGGAACACTTTCCCCGCCTTGCAAACATTTATTCCTGGTTAAAATAATCAATTTGTTCCGCCTGCTTTCCGTCAGCACCTCTGCGGCTGTCGGATTAACACAGATGAATGCACTTTTAACACTCACGCAGCCAAAATTCCTGCTCTTTTCCTGGGTTACAAAGTGAGGTGACGCAGCCTTTCCTCTGAGTCTCCCCGCCTCTCAGAGACTTATTTCTGGGTAAAAAAAGCCATGTGCTCCGCCCCCTGGATCTCTGCATGTGTGTGTGCCTGTGAGTCTCTGGCTACTGTCCACATGCCCGCATTATGAGGCACTATTTTCGGATACATTTTCTCATTTTCACCACTTTTCATGTTTTTATTATGTATATTGTTATATTATTATTATTATTGTATATATGTATACTGTGTATACTGTTTTTTTAAAAATCATGTGATTATTAAATAAATAATAAAACATGACTATAACCTTGAAGGTTCCCAGGGGCAAATACAGTGCCAGGTGTCAGACTATTTAAAATATGTTTACCCAGGATTCAGACACCTTCCCTGGCTTGTAAAATGCGGTGATGCGCCCTGGAGGTATCAGACTATTTTAAACAACTTTTCCCCGCCTTTCAAACACTTGTTCCTGGGTTATAGCCTGTCATTTTGCAGGATATCATTTAACATGGAATCTCTCCTGGAAATGGACATATTCTGTGCATTTCCAGGAGAGGTTACATGTTAAATTATATCCTGCCAAATGACAGGCTACAACTCTCTTCCATACGTTTAAAAACACTTTTCCGACTATTTTAAACAACTTTTCCCCGCCTTTCAAACACTTGTTCCTGGGTTATAGCCTGTCATTTTGCAGGATATCATTTAACATGGAATCTCTCCTGGAAATGGACATATTCTGTGCATTTCCAGGAGAGGTTACATGTTAAATGATATCCTGCAAAATGACAGGCTACAACTCTCTTCCATACGTTTAAGAACACTTTTCCGACTATTTTAAACAACTTTTCCCCGCCTTTCAAACACTTGTTCCTGGGTTATAGCCTGTCATTTTGCAGGATATCATTTAACATGGAATCTCTCCTGGAAATGGACATATTCTGTGCATTTCCAGGAGAGGTTACATGTTAAATTATATCCTGCAAAATGACAGGCTACAACTCTCTTCCAGACGTTTATAAACACTTTCCCCGACCATTTAAACATTATTTCTGGCTTGTAAAGTGCGGTGATGAGCCCTGACAGTATCAGACTATTTAATGGGTTACCAGGAGCATGAGAATATCCTCCAAAGAAGGGGTGGTAGTGTCATGAATAAGGCCGAATATGGATGCCGATGTGCGGACGGTAAAGCATCGCAAAATCCACCCCCTTTAGGGTAACCAGGGGCATGCAATTCTGTAGGGTGTGAACATCTGGGTTTAGTCCGTGGGGGAGTGCTTAAGTCCGGGGGCCCGGGGTCTCACGGTGCACAAGGTTATGGAAGTACCACTGTTGCCGGAGGTCCTCAGTCCGTCCTTTGGGGCTCTGTCAGGGGCTACAGAGAGGTGGTTTTCCCGGTCCCTCTCCTGGAGGTATGAAATAACCTGAGCTCCATGTGAGGGAGAGAGGCTGGAGTTCATTAGGCCGTCCTTTGGGGCTCTGTGAGGTGCCCAAGAGAGGTGCTTTTCCCGGTCAATTGTAATGGAAGTCTGACATGAGCAGAGTGTGCATGTGAGGGAGCCGTGCTGGAGCTGCTTAGTCCGTCCTTTGGGGCTCTGTGAGGTGCTTTTCCCGGTCTATTTTAATGGAAGTCTGACATGAGCAGAGTGTGCATGTGAGGGAGCCGTGCTGGAGCTGCTTAGTCCGTCCTTTGGGGCTCTGTGAGGTGCTTTTCCCGGTCTATTTTAATGGAAGTCTGACATGAGCAGAGTGTGCATGTGAGGGAGCCGTGCTGGAGCTGCTTAGTCCGTCCTTTGGGGCTCTGTGAGGTGCTTTTCCCGGTCTATTTTAATGGAAGTCTGACATGAGCAGAGTGTGCATGTGAGGGAGCCGTGCTGGAGCTGCTTAGTCCGTCCTTTGGGGCTCTGTGAGGTGCTTTTCCCGGTCTATTTTAATGGAAGTCTGACATGAGCAGAGTGTGCATGTGAGGGAGCCGTGCTGGACCTGCTTAGTCCGTCCTTTGGGGCTCTGTGAGGGGCTAAATAGAGGTGTTTTTCCCGGTCTATTTTAATGTAAGTCTGACATGAGCAGAGTGTGCATGCTTTGAAACTAATCCACCCACGCTTAGCATGCTATTTTAGGGTATAAATCGTACCTTGTCACCATGCACTGTGCTCCCTGGGACGACGCGCCCTCCTGTGGGGACACATGAGAACTGCACTCAAATCACTTTGTGCTTTTTAAACAGTTTAACATATTTTTTTCCACATTTAAAAAACGCTTTCTGCCCTGGAAATCATTTCTAATCATTATTACCGTTATGGAGGGGCTGCAGGAACACTTTCCCCGCCTTGCAAACATTTATTCCTGGTTAAAATAATCAATTTGTTCCGCCTGCTTTCCGTCAGCACCTCTGCGGCTGTCGGATTAACACAGATGAATGCACTTTTAACACTCACGCAGCCAAAATTCCTGCTCTTTTCCTGGGTTACAAAGTGAGGTGACGCAGCCTGTCCTCTGAGTCTCCCCGCCTCTCAGAGACTTATTTCTGGGTAAAAAAAGCCATGTGCTCCGCCCCCTGGATCTCTGCATGTGTGTGTGCCTGTGAGTCTCTGGCTACTGTCCACATGCCCGCATTATGAGGCACTATTTTCGGATACATTTTCTCATTTTCACCACTTTTCATGTTTTTATTATGTATATTGTTATATTATTATTATTATTGTATATATGTATACTGTGTATACTGTTTTTGTAAAAATCATGTGATTATTAAATAAATAATAAAACATGACTATAACCTTGAAGGTTCCCAGGGGCAAATACAGTGCCAGGTGTCAGACTATTTAAAATATGTTTACCCAGGATTCAGACACCTTCCCTGGCTTGTAAAATGCGGTGATGCGCCCTGGAGGTATCAGACTATTTTAAACAACTTTTCCCCGCCTTTCAAACACTTGTTCCTGGGTTATAGCCTGTCATTTTGCAGGATATCATTTAACATGGAATCTCTCCTGGAAATGGACATATTCTGTGCATTTCCAGGAGAGGTTACATGTTAAATTATATCCTGCCAAATGACAGGCTACAACTCTCTTCCATACGTTTAAAAACACTTTTCCGACTATTTTAAACAACTTTTCCCCGCCTTTCAAACACTTGTTCCTGGGTTATAGCCTGTCATTTTGCAGGATATCATTTAACATGGAATCTCTCCTGGAAATGGACATATTCTGTGCATTTCCAGGAGAGGTTACATGTTAAATGATATCCTGCAAAATGACAGGCTACAACTCTCTTCCATACGTTTAAGAACACTTTTCCGACTATTTTAAACAACTTTTCCCCGCCTTTCAAACACTTGTTCCTGGGTTATAGCCTGTCATTTTGCAGGATATCATTTAACATGGAATCTCTCCTGGAAATGGACATATTCTGTGCATTTCCAGGAGAGGTTACATGTTAAATGATATCCTGCAAAATGACAGGCTACAACTCTCTTCCAGACGTTTATAAACACTTTCCCCGACCATTTAAACATTATTTCTGGCTTGTAAAGTGCGGTGATGAGCCCTGACAGTATCAGACTATTTAATGGGTTACCAGGAGCATGAGAATATCCTCCAAAGAAGGGGTGGTAGTGTCATGAATAAGGCCGAATATGGATGCCGATGTGCGGACGGTAAAGCATCGCAAAATCCACCCCCTTTAGGGTAACCAGGGGCATGAAATTCTGTAGGGTGTGAACATCTGGGTTTAGTCCGTGGGGGAGTGCTTAAGTCCGGGGGCCCGGGGTCTCACGGTGCACAAGGTTATGGAAGTACCACTGTTGCCGGAGGTCCTCAGTCCGTCCTTTGGGGCTCTGTCAGGGGCTACAGAGAGGTGGTTTTCCCGGTCCCTCTCCTGGAGGTATGAAATAACCTGAGCTCCATGTGAGGGAGAGAGGCTGGAGTTCATTAGGCCGTCCTTTGGGGCTCTGTGAGGTGCCCAAGAGAGGTGCTTTTCCCGGTCAATTGTAATGGAAGTCTGACATGAGCAGAGTGTGCATGTGAGGGAGCCGTGCTGGAGCTGCTTAGTCCGTCCTTTGGGGCTCTGTGAGGTGCTTTTCCCGGTCTATTTTAATGGAAGTCTGACATGAGCAGAGTGTGCATGTGAGGGAGCCGTGCTGGAGCTGCTTAGTCCGTCCTTTGGGGCTCTGTGAGGTGCTTTTCCCGGTCTATTTTAATGGAAGTCTGACATGAGCAGAGTGTGCATGTGAGGGAGCCGTGCTGGAGCTGCTTAGTCCGTCCTTTGGGGCTCTGTGAGGTGCTTTTCCCGGTCTATTTTAATGGAAGTCTGACATGAGCAGAGTGTGTGTGTGAGGGAGCCGTGCTGGAGCTGCTTAGTCCGTCCTTTGGGGCTCTGTGAGGGGCTAAATAGAGGTGTTTTTCCCGCTCTATTTTAATGTAAGTCTGACATGAGCAGAGTGTGCATGTGAGGGAGCCGTGCTGGACCTGCTTAGTCCGTCCTTTGGGGCTCTGTGAGGGGCTAAATAGAGGTGTTTTTCCCGGTCTATTTTAATGTAAGTCTGACATGAGCAGAGTGTGCATGCTTTGAAACTAATCCACCCACGCTTAGCATGCTATTTTAGGGTATAAATCGTACCTTGTCACCATGCACTGTGCTCCCTGGGACGACGCGCCCTCCTGTGGGGACACATGAGAACTGCACTCAAATCACTTTGTGCTTTTTAAACAGTTTAACATATTTTTTTCCACATTTAAAAACCGCTTTCTGCCCTGGAAATCATTTCTAATCATTATTACCGTTATGGAGGGGCTGCAGGAACACTTTCCCCGCCTTGCAAACATTTATTCCTGGTTAAAATAATCAATTTGTTCCGCCTGCTTTCCGTCAGCACCTCTGCGGCTGTCGGATTAACACAGATGAATGCACTTTTAACACTCACGCAGCCAAAATTCCTGCTCTTTTCCTGGGTTACAAAGTGAGGTGACGCAGCCTGTCCTCTGAGTCTCCCCGCCTCTCAGAGACTTATTTCTGGGTAAAAAAAGCCATGTGCTCCGCCCCCTGGATCTCTGCATGTGTGTGTGCCTGTGAGTCTCTGGCTACTGTCCACATGCCCGCATTATGAGGCACTATTTTCGGATACATTTTCTCATTTTCACCACTTTTCATGTTTTTATTATGTATATTGTTATATTATTATTATTATTATTGTATATATGTATACTCTGTATACTGTTTTTGTAAAAATCATGTGATTATTAAATAAATAATAAAACATGACTATAACCTTGAAGGTTCCCAGGGGCAAATACAGTGCCAGGTGTCAGACTATTTAAACAATGTTTACCCAGGATTCAGACACCTTCCCTGGCTTGTAAAATCCGGTGATGCGCCCTGGAGGTATCAGACTATTTTAAACAACTTTTCCCCGCCTTTCAAACACTTGTTCCTGGGTTATAGCCTGTCATGTTGCAGGATATAATTTAACATGGAATCTCTCCTGGAAATGGACATATTCTGTGCATTTCCAGGAGAGGTTCTATGTTAAATTATATCCTGCAAAATGACAGGCTACAACTCTCTTCCATATGTTTAAAAACACTTTTCCGACTATTTTAAACAACTTTTCCCCGCCTTTCAAACACTTGTTCCTGGGTTATAGCCTGTCATGTTGCAGGATATAATTTAACATGGAATCTCTCCTGGAAATGGACATATTCTGTGCATTTCCAGGAGAGGTTACATGTTAAATTACATCCTGCAAAATGACAGGCTACAACTCTCTTCCAGACGTTTAAAAACACTTTCCCCGACCATTTAAACATAATTTCTGGCTTGTAAAGTGCGGTGATGAGCCCTGACAGTATCAGACTATTTAAAGGGTTACCAGGAGCATGAGAATATCCTCCACAGAAGGGTTGGTGGTGCCGTGAATAAGGCCGAATATGGATACCGATGTGCGGACGGTAAAGCACCGCAAAATCCACCCCCTTTAGGGTAACCAGGGGCATGAAGTTCTGTAGGGTGTGAACATCTGGGTTTAGTCCGTGGGGGAGTGCTTAAGTCCGGGGGCCCGGGGTCTCACGGTGCACGAGGTTATGGAAGTACCACTGTTGCCGGAGGTCCTCAGTCCGTCCTTTGGGGCTCTTTCAGGGGCTACAGAGAGGTGGTTTTCCCGGTCCCTCTCCTGGAGGTATGAAATAACCTGAGCTCCATGTGAGGGAGCCGTGCTGGAGCTGCTTAGTCCGTCCTTTGGGGCTCTGTGAGGGGCTAAAAAGAGGTGTTTTTCCCGGTCTATTTTAATGGAAGTCTGACATGAGCAGAGTGTGCATGTGAGGGAGCCGTGCTGGAGCTGCTTAGTCCGTCCTTTGGGGCTCTGTGAGGGGCTAAAAAGAGGTGTTTTTCCCGGTCTATTTTAATGGAAGACTGACATGAGCAGAGTGTGCATGCTTTGAAACTAATCCACCCACGCTTAGTATGCTATTTTAGGGTATACATCGTACCTTGTCACCATGCATGTAGCTGCATTTAAAAAAAGCTTACAGAACCG